>NC_053025.1:340972358-341272358 GCF_003073215.2 Triticum urartu
AACTGATTGTGTTCGAGCTATGTTCGTGAGCTCGGTAGAGTATTTTGTGAACCCTTTTGACCCCAGTTCACTTTGGGTCTTTTGTTAAGCTTGTTGAGTAGCTCCATGCCATGTTCTTACTTGTCATGTTCAGGTTCTCTATCATGTTGTTTTGCTGCTCCGAAGAGGGCTTCGTGATCTGAAATTTCAGGCTAGTGTTAATTTCACTAAGTCTGGAATGTGTTTTGCATATTCATTTTTGCCATGCTTGTTTGAACCTCTTAATGGATGAATTTGCCTATGGCTCAGTGCTAGTGTTTTGTTAAGAATCTTGTGTAAATCACTGCCATGTAATTTGTTTTCATGTTTGGTGGCTGTAGCATGTTCGTTTTGTTTCATTTAGATGCCTACTTGCTGTAAATCGCAGACCGGTGTCATATCTTAAAACGCTTGCCATTTCCAAACCGTAGCTCCGATTCCAATGATCTTTATATCGTTTTCAAGCGATTTCGTCCCCTCTATCCAGTGGCACCCTTGGAATTCCATGTTGAGTCCAGGTTCATGCATTTCCTGTCATATCTTGTATTTTGCATCCCGCATCGCATCCCGCATAGCATATCATCATTTCATCATATTGCTTGGTCTTGCACGTGGTTGATTGTATCCTTGTTGCTTGTTTGTCTTGTTTGGGTAGAGCCGGGAGACGAGTTCGCTACCGAGGAGCCCGTTGAGTTTGCTTGTGAGGATCCAGTCAGCTTTGACAACTGTGCAGGCAAGATGATCATACCCTCGAAATCACTACTATCTTTGCTATGCTAGTTTGCTCGCTCTTTTGCTTTGCCACTGCTATGATGCCTACCACTTGCTTGTCAGCCTCCCAATTGCATGATTGAACCTCTAACCTACCATTGTCCTAGCAAACCGTTGATTGGCTATGTTACCGCTTTGCTCAGCCCCTCTTATAGCGTTGCTAGTTGCAGGTGAAGATTGGAGCCGTTCCTATTGGAACATCTTTTATTTGCTTGTTGGGATATCACTATATTGCTATGTTATCTTAATGCATCTATATACTTGGTAAAGGGTGGAAGGCTCGGCCTCTCGCCTAGTGTTTTGTTCCACTCTTACCGCCCTAGTTTCCGTCATATCGGTGTTATGTTCCCGGATTTTGCGTTCCTTACGCGGTTGGGTTATAATGGGAACCCCTTGATATTTCGCCTTGATTAAAGCTTTTCTAGCAATGCCCAACCTTGGTTTTACCATTTGCCGCCTACCCCTTTTCTTTCCCTTGGGTTCTGCAGACTCAAGGGTCATCTTATTTTAACCCCCCCCCCCGGGCCAGTGCTCCTCTGAGTGTTGGTCCACCTGTCAGCTACCGGTGGCCACCAGGGGCAACTCTGGGTTGGCCTACCCGTACCTAAGACAATCTGAGTGTGCCCAGAGAAAGAGATATGTGCAGCTCCTATCGGGATTTGTCGGCACATTCGGGCGGTGTTGCTGGTCTTGTTTTAACCTGTCGAAGTGTCTTGAGTTATCGAGATACCGAGTCTGATCGGAACGTCTTGGGAGGAGGTCTTTTCCTTCGTTGACCGTGAGAGCTTGTCATGGGCTAAGTTGGAACTCCCCTGCAGGGATTGAACTTTCGAAAGCCGTGCCCGCGGTTATGGGCAGATGGGAATTTGTTAATGTCCGGTTGTAGATAACTTGAACCTTAATTAATTAAAATGAATCAACCGAGTGTGTTGCCGTGATGGCCTCTTCTCGGCGGAGTCCGGGAAGTGGACACGGTGTTGGGGTAATGCTTGCGCAGGTTGTTCCTCTAGATTCTCGCTCGCGCCTTGCCTCCTCTTCTCGCTCTCTTTTGCGTATAAGTTAGCCACCACATATGCTAGTCGCTTGCTGCAGCTCCACATACTTGCCTTATCCTTCCTATAAGCTTAAATAGTTTTGATCGCGAGGGTGCGAGATTGCTGAGTCCCTGTGGCTCACAGATACTATAATTCCAGATGCAGGTCCAGGTGATTCCGCTCCAGGTGACGAGTACGAGCTCAAGTGGGAGTTCGACGAGGACTCTCAGCGTTATTATGTTTCCTTTCCCGATGATCAGTAGTGGTGCCTAGTTGGGGTTGTCGATTCAGGGCCTTGTCGCATGTTGGGTTCTTTTCTATTTTGGCGCCGTAGTCGGGCCATGAGTGTCTGTTTGATGGATGTTATTTATGTACTCTGATGTGACGTGGCGAGTGTAAGCCAACTATGTACCTCCCCTTTATATTATTTATGTACATGGGATGTGTGATGATTTCCTAACTTGCGACATTGCTTTCAATGCGGTTATGTCTCTAAGTCGTGCCTCGACACGTGGGAGCTATAGCCGCATCGAGGGCGTTATACATATCCCCAACAATAAGAATATCATATTTCTTCTTGACAGTAGGAAGAGGGAATTCAAAACCTCCAATAGTAATCGTTGAAGTTTTTCCAATAGAATTGATACTGTGGACTTGAGGTTGTTTCCTCGGAAAGTGTACTATATGCTCATTACCATTAACATGAAAAGTGACATTGCGTTTGTTGCAATCAATAACAGCCCTTGTAGTATTCAAAAATGGTCTACCAAGAATAATAGATATACTATCGTCCTCGGGGATATCAAGAATAACAAAGTCCGTTAAAATAGTAACATTAGCAACCACAACATGCACATCCTCACAAATACCAACAGGTATAGTAGTTGATTTATCAGCCATTTGCAAAGATATTTCAGCAGGTGTCAACTTAATCAAATCAAGTCTATGATATAAAGAGAGAGGCATAACACTAACACCGACTCCAAGATCACATAAAGCAGTTTTAACATAGTTTCTTTTAATGGAGCATGGTATAGTTGGTACTCCTGGATCTCCTAGTTTGTTAGGTATTCCACCTTTAAAAGTATAATTGGCAAGCATGGTGGAAATTTCAGCTTCCGGTATCTTTTTTTTGTTTGTAACAATATCTTTCATATACTTAGCATAAGGATTCCTTTTAAGCATATCAGTCAAACGCATACGCAAAAAGATAGGTCTAATCATTTCAGCAAAGCGCTCAAAATCCTCATCATCCTTTTTCTTGGATGGTTTAGGAGGAAAAGGCATGGGTTTCTAAACCCATGGTTCCCTTCCTTTACCATGCTTCCCAGCAACGAAGTCTCTCTTATCATAACGTTGATTCTTTGATTGTGGGTTATCATGATCAACAACAGGTTCAATCTCTACATCATTGTTATTGCTAGGTTGAGCATCAGCATGAACGTCATCATTAACATTATCACTAGGTTCATGTTCATTACCAGATTGTGTTTCAGCATCAGAAATAGAAATATCATTGGGATTCTCAGTTGTGTCAACAATAGGTTCACTAGAAGCATGCAAAGTCCTATCATTTTTCTTTTTCTTCTTCTTAGAAGAACTAGATGTATCAATATTAGTTCTCTGAGAATCTTGCTCAACTCTCTTAGGGTGGCCCTCAGGATACAAAGGTTCCTGAGTCATTCTAGCCCCCTAGTCACAACTCTAACAACATTATCATTTTTATTATTATTTAATTCATTGAGCAAATCATTCTGAGCTTTAAGCACTTGTTCTACTTGAGTGGTAACCATAGAAGCATGTTTACTTATAAGTTTAAGTTCACCTTTAACTCTAGACATATAATCACTCAAGAGTTCAATCATATAAGCATTACGTTTCAATTGTCTACCAACATAAGCATTGAAGTCTTCTTGTTTAACAATAAAATTATCAAACTCATCCAAGCATTGGCTAGCAAACTTAGTAGATGGTATTTCACCCTTATCAAATCTATAGAGAGAATTTGCCTTTACTACCTGTGTAGGGTTATCAAGACCATGTATCTCTTAAATAGGTGGTAAATTCTTAACATCTTTAGCCTTAATACCCTTTTCTTTCATAGATTTCTTTGCCTCTTGCATATCTTCAGGACTGAGAAATAGAATACCCCTTTTCTTTGGAGTTGGCTTAGGAGTTGGTTCGGGAAGTGTCCAATCATTATCATTACTCACCATATTATTCAATAGCAATTCAGCTTGATCAACAGTTCTTTCCCTAAAAATACAACCATCACAACTATCCAGGTGGTCTTTGGAAGCATCGGTTAGTCCATTATTAACGATATCAAGTATTTCATTTTTCTTGAGAGGATGATCATGCAAAGCATTAAGTAATCGGAGAATCCTCCCCCAAGCTTGTGGGAGAATCTCTTCTTCAATTTGCACAAAATTATATATTTCCCTTAAGGCAGCTTGTTTCTTATGAACGGGGAAATATTTAGCAGAGAAGTGATAAATTATCCTGGGGACTACGCACACAACCAGGATCAAGAGAATTAAACCATATTTTAGCATCACCCTTTAATGAGAACGGAAATAACTTAAGGATATAGTAGTAACGAATTTTTTCCTCATTAGTGAATATGGTGGCTATATTATTCAATTTAGTAAGATGTGACACAACAGTTTCAGATTCATAGCCAGAAAAAAGGATCGGATTCAACCAAAATAATTATCTCAGGATTGACAGAGAAATCATAATCCTTATCAGAAATATAGATAGGTGAAGTAGCAAAACCAGGGTCATATTTCATTCTAGCATTCAAAGATTTTTCTTTCAGCTTAGCTAACAGTTTCTTAAGATCATATATATCTTTGCAAGCTAAAAGATCTCTAGCAGTTTCTTCATCCATAACATAAGCCTCAGGCACATCAGGCAATTCATATCTAGGGGGAGAATCTTCATCATCACTTTCATCAATATTATCAGTTTGAATAATTTCATTCTCTCTAACCCTAGCAAGTTGTTCATCAAGAAATTCACCTAGTGGCACAGTATTATCAAGCATAGAAGTAGTTTCATCATAAGCATCATGCATAGCAGAAGTGGCATCATCAATAACATGCGACATATCAGAATCAATAGCAGGAGTAGGTGTCACAAGTTTACTCAAAACAGAAGGTGAATCAAGTGCAGAGCTAGATGGCAGTTCCTTACCTCCCCGTGTAGTTGAAAGAAAAATCTTGGTTCTTTCATCTTTCAAGCTCCTCATAGTGATCAACGGATATAAATCCCAAGTGACTCAAAGAATAGAGCTATGCTCCCCGGCAACGGCGCCAGAAAATAGTCTTGATAACCCACAAGTATAGGGGATCGCAATAGTTTTCAAGGGTAGAGTATTCAACCCAAATTTATTGATTCGACACAAGGGGAGCCAAAGAATATTATCAAGTATTAACAGTTGAGTTGTCAATTCAGCCGCACCTGAAAGACTTAATATCTGCAGCAAAGTATTTAGTAGCAAAGTAATATGGAAGTAGCGGTAACGGTGGCAAAAGTAATAGTAGTAGTTTTTGTAGTGATTGTAATAGTGGCAACGAAAAAGTAACTAAGCAAATATCAATATGCAAAAAGCTCGTAGGCATTGGATCAGTGATGGATAATATGTCGGATGCGATTCCTCATGCAACAGTTATAACATAGGGTGACATAGAACTAGCTCCAGTTCATCAATGTAATGTAGGCATGTATTCCGAATATATTCATATGTGCTTATGGAAAAGAACTTGCATGACATCTTTTGTCCAACCCTCCCGTGGCAGCGGGGTCCTATTGGAAACTAAGGGATATTAAGGCCTCCTTTTAATAGAGTACCGGACCAAAGCATTAACACTTAGTGAATAAATGAACTCCTCAAACCATGGTCATCACCGGGAGTGGTCCCTATTATTGTCACTTCGGGGTTACCGGATCATAACACATAGTAGGTGACTATTGACTTGCAAGATAGGATCAAGAACTCACATATATTCATGAAAAGATAATAGGTTCAGATCTGAAATCATGGCACTCGGGCACTAGTGACAAGCATTAAGGATAGAAAAGTCATAGCAACATCAATCTTAGAACATAATGGATACTAGGGATCAAACCCTAACAAAACTAACTCGATTACATGATAAATCTCATCCAACCTATCACCGTCCAGCAAGCCTACGATGGAATTACTCACTTAGGCGGTGAGCATCATGAAATTGGTGATGGAGGAAGGTTGATGATGACGATGGCAATGGATTCCCCTCTTCGGAGCCCCGAACGGACTCCAGATTAGCCCTCCCGAGAGAGATTAGGGCTTGGTGGCGGCTCCGTATCGTAAAACACGATGAATCCTTCTCTCTGAAATTTTTCTCCCCGAACGTGAATATATAGAGTTGGAGTTGACGTTGGTGGAGCCTCAGGGGGCCCATGAGGCAGGGTGGCGCCCTGCACCCTCGTGGACAGGGTGTGGCCCCCCTGGTGTTGATTCTTTCGCCAGTATTTTTTTAAATTCCCAAAATATTCTTCGTGAAGTTTCAGGTCATTCTGAAAACTTTTATTTCTGCACAGAAATAACACCATGGCAATTCTGCTGAAAACAACGTCAATTCGGGTTAGTTCCATTCAAATCATGCAAGTTAGAGTCCAAAACAAGGGCAAGAGTGTTTGGAAAAGTAGATACGTTGGAGACGTATCACTGCCCTCGCTCCCCTGCTGCAGTTGCCCCCTTCCGTGTTGCTGCGCTCCATTGGCAGCCCGCCCCTGCTGCCGCACGGTGCTTGTCACGCCGACCCCGCACCGCCGGCATTTGCCGCGTGCAAGCACTCATGGCCCCCTGCTCACCCTCGTGACCTCATCGGGCCTCGCCCGTCGCCCTCACTCCGCGAGCCCACCACTCGCTCACCCGCCCCTGTCCGCTGCAGCTAGCCGCTCCTGCTGTGTTGTTGCCATGCTGCTACTTCCCTCTGCTATTGCGGCCCATGCTGCCGCCGTTGCTTCCTATCACCGCCGCCACTGCTGCGGCTACCACTCGGGCGCTGCATCCCTGGCCAGCGCCGTGGCTGCCGACATGCCCGTGTGCGTGCATGCTGTGTGTGTGCAGAGTGTGGCCGCGCCCACCTCTGCTGCTGCTCCTTTGCTGCCCTGCTACACTAACTGAATGTTACTGTAGCAGTAGCTAGCTTTGCTAAATCTACAAGAACTAGCCCTCTAGACAACCTCTAAACTATGGTTAAAATACTGTTAAAAAGACTAAAAAATATATGGGAAGGTAGTACCTTGACAAGACTCAAATGTTTCCATTGGACCAAATTCGTTAGATGCATAGATTAAATCCTATGAAAATCACAAAGTTCTATGCTCAGTTAACAAAAAAACCAAAAAACAGCTTTATTTTCATAGATACTTTAGAGCTGTTGTTGATCAAGCAAATGAACTCTAATATGGATGAAAGTGATACTAACATGTATTTCACATAAAATGCTAAAAAATTGATATAAGGCACAAAATCATAGGATGTACAGAGCAATAGTTGTAGCCTTTGAAAAACAGCTAAATGATGCTTAAAACTGACGAATTCTTAGACTTAGCAAAATTTCAGGGATTTTCCTTAATATTGTTAAAACTTTAGAAATTCATAGAAAATAAACCGTAACTCGGATGAAAATGTTTTCTACATGAAAGTTGCTCAGAAAAATCCAACGAATCCGAATGCGTGGTCAGTTCATCTGTCACATGCCCTAGCATGCTTAACATGGAACATTCCCCCTCCGATCATCTGTCTGACAAAGGTCCAGAACCGGGAAAACATTCCCAGTTGAATTCCCCCTTCACCTATTTCGTGCAGCACTATGTTAGGTCGACCCTAGTTCTGCATATCGTCTTGTTATGCTTTATGATGCTTTGCTTGCTTATATTTACTGTTTCTTCCCCCTCTTCTCTCTGGTAGACCCCGAGACCGATGCTGCCCCTGTGACCGACTACATCTCTGATGACACTTCTTCCTTTTCAGCAGAGCTTCCAGGCAAGCAAACCCCCCTTGAGCATTCGGATATCGCCCATTCCCTTCTCTCTTATGCTTGCATTAGAATCTGCTGCTACAACTGTTATCCTATTTCTGATGCATAGCCTGTTTATTGTAACCTGCTGTTGTTACCTACCTACTTATCCTAAACTGTTTAGTATAGGCTGGGTAGAGACCCATCAGAGACCCCCACTTTGTCCCGACTGCCCCGCTGGTTTATCAGAAGGCCCGATCAATGGGATCGAAGACCAGGCCCCGGCACCGCACATCACTTTCCCCTTAGTTGCTCGACACTACTGGTTACTATCGAGTGCCTAGGGTGATACCTCATCAACACTTCTGATGTTAACCTTGTAGGTTAGTTCATCGGTTATGGTCATTGAGGGTGATTCCTCCTTCTCCACTCCCATAACGACACTGTCGTGCAACTCCTCAAGAGTGGACCTCGAGGGTGATTCATCCTTCGTTTGCCTTGACGATAACATCAGGTGGAATTCCATAGAGGGTGATTCCTCAGGGTTCCCCTTGGTTTTAGACACATGGTTACTATGGTTACTATGACTTTACCTGAACCATATTACTAAAGACGGGTCGGCCCTGAGGGGTACCCGGGCGAGCTTAATTGCGAGTGATGTGGAGTCGGGTTGACATGGAAGGTGCCCGCGGTATAATTACGAGGCGTGGCCAGGAATTCTGAGCCCTTGCCGCGAGTCCTCGAGACGGGGCGATGGGGTCACATCGATCGTGGGTCTCTGCTCGTTACCGCGCGTTCCTAATCCACTACGATTTGGATATTTGATCCGAGGGGCCTCTGGCCTAATAGCACTAACCATCACGTCGGCATAGTATGGGCGTTCTGTGTCATATGCATGAGTCGAAGCTTATTAGACGTCATGCGACTGAACGGTGCGTGCTGGGTTGGACAGCGTAAGCACTTGCCTTTGTTATGGACGCAGCTAGGTCTGCTCACCGGCCGCCCACGCAACGTGCAGGCGTTCCCGGAGCGATGGCCCAAGACCCCTGGGGGCATAGGTTTAGTGTGGCGTGCTGACCTCTCTATTAAGGCTAGTTCGGGTTGCAGCGTATCGTTTGGCCGAGGCCGGGCATGACCCAGGAAAGTGTGTCTGGCTGGAGTTAATCGAGCGTGGTGGGTAAGTTTGTGGACCTCTGCAGGGAAGAAAACATCTATCAATAGCCTATCCTACGGTAACAGACACTTGGAGTTGTATCCCGATCGATACAACTAGAACTGGATACTAGATGCTGAGGCATGTAATGGATATGATGGCTCCGGGATTGGTTCCTCGCAGGGAGTTGAGGAAGTGATCTCTGGGCAATGTTACAACATACTTACCAATATTAAAATATGCCACTCTTATCTCTTCTGATGCTGCAAGATGCTTGGAGCTGCTTGAAGATGCTAGTCTTTGATAGTCTAGGCTTTCCCCTTCTCTTCTGGCATTCTGCAGTTTAGTCCACAAATACAACCCATTCCTTTGATATAGATTGATACTTAGTTTAGATCTGATGTAAGTCTTGCGAGTACTTTGGATGAGTACTCATGGTTGCTTTGCAACCTCTTCCCCCCCATACCCAATTGTTGCGACCAGATAACAGATCCCAGGAGCCAGACGACACCACTGATGACTACTACTACCCCGAGGGTGCCTACTACTACATGACGGCTGCTGACGACCTAGAGTAGTTAGGAGGCTCCCAGGTAGGAGGCCTTGCCTTTTCGATCACTGTTGCTTTTGTTCTAGCCTTCTTAAGGAAGACTTGTCTAACTTATGTATGTGCTCAGATATTGTTGCTTCCGCTGACTCTTGTGTATTCGAGCTTATGTATTCGAGCCCTTGAGGCCCATGGCTTGTAATATAAAGCTTGTATTATTTTAATTTGTGTCTAGAGTTGTGTTGTGATATCTTCCCGTGAGTCCCTCATCTTGATCGTACACATTTGAGTGTATGATTAGTGTACGATTGAATTAGGGGCGTCACAATATGTGATCATTGCCATGAATAACATCATAACTAGGCGCTTTTCTATCAATTGCCCAACAGTAATTTTTCCACCCATCGTATGCTAATTTTTCGAGAGATAAGCCTCTAGTGAGAACTATGGCCCCGGGTCTACTTTAATCATATTACCAAAACCCAAAATACCTTGCTACAATTTTATACCTTTTATTTTACTTTTTTATCTATCTACCACTGCCAGATTTAATCCATTCAAGTAACGAGTTCAAGGGGATTGACAACCCTCTTGCTTGCATTAGGTGCAAGTATTTTCTTTTTTGTGTGTAGGTGCTGAAGACAAGGATATGTGTGGTTCTCCTATTGGTCCGATAACCTTGGTTCTCACTAGGGGAAATAGAAAGATCTTGGATGTTGCCTAGAGGGGGGGGGGGCTGAATAGGCGCTTTAAAAAATTACGGCTGAGTCTTGAACAAATGCGGAATAAACCTAGCAGATATTTATCAAGCACAAAACCTACAACAACTAGGCTCACCTATGTGCACCAACAACTTATGCTAAGCAAGATAAAAACTGAGTGATAGAAAGATATATAGCATGAAACACTATGGCTATCACAAAGTATAGTGCGTAAGTAAAGGTGGGCCCCCTCTGGTGGTTATTTGCTCCAATATTTCTCATATATTGCAAAATAATTCTTCGTAAATTTTCAGCTCATTTGGAGATTTGCAGAATAGGTAACTCTTGACGTAGCTTTTCCAGGTCCAGAATTCCAGCTGCCGGCATTCTCCCTCCTTGTGTAAACATTGCATATTATGAGAGAAAGGCATTAGAATTACTCCAAAAGGCATTATTATGCAATAAAACATAGTAAATAACGGTAGGTAAACATGATGCAAATAAAGGCATTAGAATAACAGTAGGTAAACATAGTAAATAACGGTAGGTAAACATAGTAAATAAAGGCATTAGAATTACTCACCGCATACCCCATGAGCAAAAAGTTTCAACTAGACACATAGGAAGATAGGGGCTTATAGTTTCGCCTCCCAACGTATTCACCTCAAGGGTGATGTCAATAATAATAACTCATGACCACCCATATTCAACTGGATATATGTGCCTAGATCTTTCCTCACCACATGATGCTTGCAAAAGATAAAATAAAGAGGAATAGGGAAGAATACTTTGACTCTTGCATAAAAGTAAATACATAAAAGTAAAAGATAGTCCCTTCGCAGAGGGAAGCAGAGGTTGCCATGCGCTTTTTGGTGGTATGCTCAATCTCTTAGTCCAAAAGAATGTCATGCTATATTGCCCCTTGTGATATCAACCTTTATTAAGCAGTATGTCGCCTATTATTTTGCCATCAGAAGTTCGTACAATGCTCAATTTTCTCTTACACTGCATGATCTAACACATTTAGAAGCAATTTTTATTCCCTTATTGCACCGATGACAACTTACTTGAAGGATCTTACTCAATCCATGGGTAGGTATGGTGGACTCTCAAAGCAAGATTTGGGTTTATGGGTTTTTGGATGCACAAGTAATATTTCTACTAAGTGCGGAATTTTTGGCTAGCAAAGATAGGGCAAGCACCACATGTTAAAGGATCTATGACAATATAACTTCTATGTGAATATGAACAAACATAAATTATTATGTTGTCTTCCTTGTCCAACATCAAAATTTTTGGCATATAAAATTTTGATGGGGGCTCACAATCATAAAAGATGTCCAAGATATTGTATTTGCATGTGAATCTTCTCTTCCCTTGTTAATTCTTTCATGAATTGCATCTTTGACCAATGCTATGTTTGTCAATCTCCAATAAATTTTACTACTTATACTCTTCCTTATGTGATGTCATCACTCACCATAAGATTAGCATATGATCTTTTTCATTTATTTCCCTTTCTTTTTATTGTACATGTAAGTAAAGAAAGCAAAACTCAAACTAATATTTATTATATATCTCACACACGATTACAAGGATAGAAAGAACACTAAGCAAACACTCGAAGAAACATTGGAATAAATTTTTATTCAACTAAAGCAAAAGATAAGTAAGGATCTAACTAAAATAAATAAAGGCAAAAGATTGTGGTGGTGATACAATCCCGGGGCACCTCCCCCAAGCTTGACACCAGCCAAGGGGAGTGCCCACACCCAATACTCAAGTCTCCTTTGGTGATGAAGAAGGTGGTGGTGATGAAGTAGTGGGTTTATCCTTCTCTTTCTCCAGCTTACGTCAGAGGGTAAAATTATCTATCCTTAACCCATCGTTCTCCATCTCAAGCTTTATTATCCTCTTGCATAATGATTACATGCTTTCTTGCTTGAAATGAGGAGGGACTGGTTCATCTTCATCTTCATCTTCCTCATCGGTGAACCATATATAGGGATAGGTGTCCTTAAAGATTTTTTATGTAAAGGCTGATAAGAAACTGGGCAATCCTCCTCGGAATCTTGAGACAACATATTTTCAGATATGTCAGGAAAATAGCGAGAAAGAAGAATAGAAGATTTCTTCGTGATACGGTGGTCAATAGGTTCGGGGGGTATATAAAGATTTTTTATCTGAGGGAACAAGCAAACGGGAAAAAACGGAGTCCGCAAGGTACCCGAGGTGGGCACAACCCACCTGGGCACGCCCTGGTGTCTTGTACCCACCAGGGTTGCCTTTCTGGTTTCTTCTTATTTTTCCTATTTTTTGTTATTTTTCCAAAAATGAAAAAACATATTTTTTAGGATTTTTCGGAGTCTGTTTACTTACCGTATCACATACCTCCTCTTTTTTCACGATTCTGGAGTGTTCCAGAAGGTTTCTTTTATGTGTTCCTCCGATGTGATGGTTTGAATAATATTGCTTTCAACACTAATAGCTGTACCTGAGATATAGTGTTTAATTCTTTGCCCATTGACAACCTTCGGGTTAGTACCTTTGGCATTATTTTTTTTGATAGCTCCAGAACAATAAACTTCTTCGATAACATAAGGTCCTTCCCATTTGGAGAGAAGTTTTCCTGCAAAGAATCTGAAACGAGAGTTGTACAAAAGGACATATTCACCCACTTTGAACTCACACTTTTGGATTCTTTTATCATGCCATCTCTTAACTTTTTCTTTAAATAATTTGGCATTTTCATAAGCTTGAGTTCTCCATTCATCTAGTGAGGTAATATCAAACAACCTCTTTTTCATCGGCAAGTTTGAAATCATACTTGAGTTCTTTAATTGCCCAATATGCTTTATGTTCTAACTCAAGAGGCAAATGACAAGCTTTTCCATAAACCATTTTATAAGGAGACATACCCATAGGATTTTTATATGTTGTTCTGTAGGCCCAAAGTGCATCATCTAATTTCTTAGACCAATTCTTTTGGGACCTATTGACATTTTTTTTGTAAAATTAATTTTATTTCTATATTTCTAAGTTCAACTTGACCCTCAACACTCATCAGACCACATCAATCGGTATGTATTAATTCCAATAAGTCATTAGCTCGCTCCATTGTTCCGGAGAACGGAGTTTTAGTCATCTTGCCCATGAGGCATGGTTCGCAAGCATCAAATGATTCATAATCAAGTGATTCCAAAAGTCCATCCGCATGGAGTTTCTTCATGTGCTTTACACCAATATGACCTAAACGGCAGTGCCAAAAATATGTTGCACTATCATTATCAACTTTGCATCTTTTGGCTGCAATATTATGAATATGTGTATCACTACGATCGAGATTCAAAAAGAATAGACCATTCATCAAGGGTGCATGACCATAAAAAATATTACTCATATAAATAGAACAACCATTATTCTCTGATTTAAATGAACAACTATCTCATAATAAACAAGATCTAGATATAATGTTCATGCTCAAACCTGGCACCAAATAACAATTATTCAGATCTAAAACTAATCCCGAAGGTAGATGTAGAGGTAGCGTGTCGACGGCGATTACATCAACCTTGGAACCATTCCCGACGCGCCGTCACCTCGTCCTTAGCCAATATTTGTTTATTCCGTAGCTCCTGTATCAAATACCTAGGTGCTGCTATGAGCATTAGTAAGGTACACATCAATAACATGTATATCAAATATACCTTTGTTCACTTTGGCATCATTCTTATCCGCCAAGTGTTTGGGGTAGTTCCCCTTCCAGTGACCAGTCCCTTTGCAGTAGAAGCACTCAGTTTCAGTCTTGGGTCCACTTTGGGTTTCTTCCTGGGAGTGGCAACTTGCCTACCATTCTTCTTGAAGTTCCCTTTCTTTCCCTTGCCCTTTTTCTTGAAACTAGTTGTCTTGTTAACCATCAACACTTGATGCTCCTTCTTGATTTCTACCTCCGCGGCCTTAAGCATTGCAAAGAGCTCAGGAATAGTTTTATTCATCCATTGCATATTATAGTTCATGATGAAGCCTTGGTAGCTTGGTGGCAGTGATTGAAGAACTCTGTCAATAACACTATCAACTAGAAGTTCAACTCCCAGCTGAGTCAAGTGGTTATGATACCCAAACATTTTGAGTATGTGTTCACTGACAGAACTGTTCTCCTCCATCTTGCAGCTATAGAACTTGTTGGAGACTTCATATCTCTCAACTCGGGCATTTGCTTGAAATATTAATTTCAACTCTTGGAACATCTCATGTGCTCCATGATGTTCAAAACGTCTTCGAAGTCCCGGTTCTAAGCTGTAAAGCATGGCACACTGAACTATCGAGTAGTCATCAGATCGAGCATGCCAGACATTCATAACATCTGTTACAGCTCGTGTAGCAGGTCTGTCACCCAGCGGTGCATCAAGGACATAATTCTTCTATGCAACAATGAGGATAATCCTCAAGTTACAGACCCAATCTGTTTAGTTGCTACCATCATCTTTCAACTTAGCTTTCTATAGGAATGCATCAAAATTCAGGGGAACGGTAGCTCGGGTCATTGATCTACAACATAGGTATGCAAAACTAAAAGACTACATTCATGGTAAATTAAGTTCATTTAATCAAATTACTAATGAACTCCCACTTAAATAAACATCCCTCAAGTTTATCTAAGTGATACATGATCCAAATCAACTAACCCATGTCCGATCATCACATGAGATGGGGTAGTAATCAATGGTGAACATCTCTATGTTGATCATATCTACTATATGACTCACGTTCGACCTTTCGGTCTCTAGTGTTCCGAGACCATGTCTATACATGCTAGGCTCGTCAAGTTTAACCCAAGTATTATGCATGTTCAAAACTGTCTTACACCCATTGTATGTGAACGTAGAGTCTATCACACCCGATCATCATGTGGTGCTTCGAAACGACGAACTTTTGGAACAGTGCATAATTGGGGAGAACACGTTTACCTTAAAATTTAGTGAAGGGATCATTATAATGCTACTACCGTTCTAAGAAAAATAAGATGCATAAAGGATAAACATCACATGCAATCAAAATATGTGACATGATATGGCAATCATCATCTGGTGCTTTTGATCTCCATCTCCAAAGCATCATCATGATCTCCATCATCACCGGCTTAACACCTTGATCTCCATCGTAGCATCGTTGCATCGAGGTCGTCTCGCCAACTATTGCTTATACAACTATTGCTAACGCATAGCGATAAAGTAAAGCAATTACATGGCACTTGCATTTCATACAATAATCAAGAGACAACCCTAAGGCTCCTATCGGTTGTCAATATTACAAAACATGATCATCTCATACAACAAAGTATATCACATCACAACATGCCCTGCAAAAACAAGTTAGACATCCTCTACTTTGTTGTTGCAATTTTTACGTGGCTGCTATGGGCTTCTAGGAAGAACCATTCTTAACTACGCAAAAACCATAACGGTGATTCATCAAGTTTGCCGTTTTAACCTTCTTCAAGGACTGGCCGTAGCCGAATTTGATTCAACTAAAGTAGGATAAACAGACACCTGCCAGCCACCTTTATGCAAAACAATTTGCATGTCTATCGACGGAACCGGTCTCATGTGTGTGGACATGTAAGGTTGGTCCGGGCTGCTTCATCCCACAATACCACCGAATTAAAATAAGAACTTTGTGGTACATGAGACCACCCACAACTCTTTGTGTTCTACTCGTGCATATCATCTACGCATAGACCTGGCTTGGGTGCCACTGTTGGGAAACATTGCATGGAAAACAAATAAAATTCTACGTGCATGCAAGATCTATCAAGGAGATGCATAGAAACAAAAGGGGAGAGTATGTTTACATACCCTCATAGACCATAAGCGGAAGAGTTTGTTAACGCGGTTGATGTTGTCGAACTTCTTCGCGCTCCAACCGATCAAGTACCGAACATACATCGCCTCCGTGTTCAGCACACGTTCAGCTCGATGACGTCCTCGCCTTCTTGATCCAGCAAGACGACAAATTAGTGGATGAGTTCCAGCAGCACGATGGCATGGTGACGATGATGGTGAAGTTATCTCTGCATGGGTTCACCTAAGCACTACGAGAATATGACCGAGGGTGTAAACGGTGGAAGGGGGCGTTGCACACGGCTAAGCAATTGATCTGGTTGTGCTAGGCGCCCCCCTCCCACATATATATAGGTGGGAGGGAGAGGGGAGAGGCCAAGGGGCCCGCCAAGTTGGTCTGAATCCTACTTGGGCTCCTGCCCTTGGCCGCGCCGCCCTGCCATATTTGTCGGAGGGGGGAAGGAAAGGGGGGAGAGGAAGGAAGGGGGAGGCCGAATCCCCCTTTCCTTTCTTCCACTAGGTCGGCTGCCATAGGGGGGGTGCGCCAGCCCCTTGTGGGCTGGTGTGCTCCCCTCTAATGGCCCAATATGCCCATTACCCTCCCGGGAGTGTCTAGTACCCCCTCCGGTATTCCGATGACTACCCGGTACACTCTGAAACACTTCCGGTATCCGAATACCATCGTCCTATATATCAATCTTTACCTCTGGACCATTCCGGAGTTCCTCGTCATGTACGTGATCTCATCTAGGACTCCGAACAACATTCTGTCACAAAAGCATATATCTCATATAACACTATATCGTCAACGAACGTTAAGCGTGCGGACCCTACGAGTTCGAGAACTATGTAGACATGACCGAGACACCTCTCCAGTCAATAACCAATATGAAAGTGCAACTAATCCCCAGCTAGTTTTGATAATTCATAACAACATATATCTCATTGAACTAATATCCATTCAAGTCAAATATTTCAGAAAGTTCAATGATTGGCATGGCATGGACTAGAGATGAGGTTTTATATTTTAGTGATCCAAGACCACATTGAGTCCAAGTGCTTAGTGATATTGCTTCAAGTGCTTAGTGATATTGCTTCAAAGCCCTCAACCACTTTCTCATTTCCAAATATGTCCAAAACTCAAAGTCAAACTCGGCCCCACCGATTTGATCTATCCGGCGCCACCGAGTTCACTTGACATAGCCACTGCCAGAAACCCTAACACTTCGGTCACACTAATACGGATCTCGGTCTCACCAAGATGGGCCTGCAAACCCTCTGTTGCCCATTGTAATTATTTCGGTCTCACCAAAATGTGCAATCGGTCCGACTGAGTTTGCTTGACCAACCCTCTGTTTGTTCTTTGCTGGAATAGGTCTCACCGAGTTCAAGCAATCGGCTTCATCGAGATGAGGTTTTGCCCTAACCCTAGCACATTGATACATCTCCAACGTATCAATAATTCATGAAGTAATGATGCCATGTTTACAGTAGTTTTATATGATTCTGGTATGATTTGATTAGAACTAACCCGGACTGATGCTGTTTTCAGCCGAACTACCATGGTGTTGTTTTTGTGCAGAAATAAAAGTTCTCGAAATGCGATGAAAATCAACGGAGATTTTTTCTAGAAAATATAAAAAATACTAGAACGAAGAGTTACTGGAGGGGTGGCCCATGGGCCCCACGAGGGTGGAGGGCATGCCCCTGTGCCTCGTGGACTTCCAGTGGGGCCCCCTGACTTGTTCTTGACGCCAACCTCTTCTATAAATCCCCAAACCTCCAGAAAATAACATAGATCGGAAACTCCGCCGCCGCAAGCCTCTGTAGCCATGAGAAATCAATCTAGGCCCTCTATGGCACCCTGCCAGAGGTGGCCATCATCACCTGAGGCCACGGAGGAGGATCCTGGAGGGGCCAACATCGCCATGAAGGCCAAAATCCAGAGGGAGAACCTCTCCCCATCCAGGGGGAGGCCATGGAGGAGGAAGCACAAGGGGGAGAACCTCTCCTCCTCTCTCTTGGTGGCGCTGGAGTGCCATCGGGAGGGGAATCATCGTCGCGGTGATCGTCTTCATCAACATCACCATCATCATCACCATCCTCATCTGTGTTACACGGTCCACTCTCCCGCACCCTGCTGTAATCCCTACTTGAACATAGTGCTTTATGCCACATATTATGATCCAACGATGTGCTGCCTTCCTATGATGTTTTGAGTAGATATCCTTTGTCTTTGGGTTGATTGATGATCTAGATTGGTATGAGTTGTATGTTTTATTTTTGTGTTGTCCTATTGTGCCCTCCGTGTCGCGCAAGAGTGAGGGATTCCCGTTGTAGGGTGTTGCAATACATTCATGATTCACTTATAGTGGGTTGCTTGAGTGACAGAAGCATAAACCCGAGTAACGAGGTTGTTGCGTATGGGATAAAGGGGACTTGATGCTTTAATGCTATGGTTGGGTTTTACCTTAATGATCATTAGTAGTTGTGGATGCTTTCTAGAGTTCCAATCATAAGTGCATATGATCCAAGAAGAGAAAGTATGTTAGCTTATGCCTCTCCCTCGTATGAAATTGCAATGACGACTACCGGTCTTGTTAACGATTGCCTAGGATAATTCCACACACCGTCCCATCATTATTCCACACTCGCTATTCATAGTATTTAGCAATATATTCTAACTTTATGATAACAACCCCTACTTTTATATTTTATCTCTTCGATACCATGCAAAGTTATCCTATTCATACCCACAACGTAGTTTTACTTCTCGTTTCTAGTTGGAAGCAAACGTTTGGTGTACGTAAAATCATATCAGTGGCATATAGGACTTGAGAGAATATTGATCTTACCTTTAGCTCCTTGTGGGTTCGACAATCCATACTTATCACTTCCACCTTTGGGAATTGCTACGATGATTCTGTGCACTTAGGGATTATCAAGCTCTTTTCTGGCGCCGTTGTCGGGGGGCAATAGCGTGGGGTTGATATTCTCGTGTGTTCTTGTTTGCTTTCTTCACTAAGTAGATTGTTTTCCTTTTTGTTTCTGTTTAGTTGTGGGTGAAACATACATTTTTTAAAAGAATGGAAATACAAAAAATAAAATAAAATTTACTTGCCTCTCATGCCTAAAAAGTTTTTCAATAAGAGAAGTGATTGAAAGGTTATGCATTGGAGAAGTGAGGGTCGACCTTGGACACTTGTGTTCATGCTCATGGAAACAATGTAAAAAAATCATGAAAGTTTCTCTGAAAATAATTATCCCCTTGTATATATCCATTGTATTATAAAAATAATGTGCCAAGCTTTGGTTTTAGGATGATTAGATTGCTTGTTTACTTTGTGTAGTACAAAAACAGAAACTTTGGCCGTAGCGCGTGAATTTACATTTTTTACTGGAAAGTCAAAGGGGTCTGAAACTTTTTGCACATTACTTCTGTAAATGTCTTTTTATTTTTCCTAATTTTTGGAATTTTTGGAGTTACAGAAGTACACTAAATTTCCAGATTACTGCAGACTGTGCTGTTTTTGACAAATTCTATTTTCTATTTGTTGTTCGCTTATTTTGATGAATCTATGGGTAGTATTGGGGCGTATGAACCATGGTGAAGTTGGAATACAGTAGATATAGTTTTAATATGAAATTGGAATGAGTTTGCAATAGTACCTAAAGGTAGTGATTTTCTTTATTATACTAACGGATCTCACAAAGTTTTTGTTAAAGTTTTGTGTGGATGAAGTGTTCGAAGATCGAGGAGCTATCAATATGAGAAGAATAAAGAGAGGCAAGAGTTCAAGCTTGGGGATGTCCAAGGCACCCCAAGTAAATATCTCAAGGATACTCAAGCATCTAAGCTTGGGGATGCCCCGGTTGGCATCCCATCTTTCTTCTTCAACAATTATTGGTATACCTTGGTTTTTGTTTTGTTCAAATGATTTGTGTCCTTTGTGTTTTTCTTTTTCCTGTAAGAACCATGCTAGTATGAGATAGCCCTTTGTCGGAGTAAATAGCCATGGGTAGCCTAGCTGGCTTCCCCTGGCCCTTCTGAAAAAATTACGAGCCTGTCCGGCTCTCAAGAATCCAAGACATGGGGCCGTCTTCCCCTTGCTGGCTGTCACCCAGGCCGGCTGCCGGAAGGCGGCCCGACTTTAGCCCTCACAAAAGAAGCCACGGGAGGGCCGGCTTCGAGAAGCCGGCCGCGAGAAGGCCGACTCCAAGAAGCCGGCTCCCACAAAGCGGTCGAGACTGTACCCTCAAAGTTTGCATCCACCTAACGGCGATGTGACAGGGCGCGGCTACAGTAAAGCCTGCCACCCCCAAATCCCGGAGCACGACCAGCACAGTGCGCCGTACGGGTGACCATGACCCCTCCGGCGCAACACTGTTGCCATGTTGACCCCGATGCCATCCATGATGGTCTGCCAGTACGGCCCATGGGCGGTGGGCCCCTTCGGGCAGAGAGACACCCGAAGGCGGCCACGCCTCCCCCAGTCGGCCCAAGACAGAGCCGGCTCCCCGCAGCCGGCTCGCCGCCTCCCTCGAAGGAGACGCCCCATTAAGGAGACAAGACGCGGTGAGGCTACAGCGATCGCCCGCTGGGCGGCGGCACTATAGCCACGCCTACCTCGACAAAGCCCACGCACCAAGATAGAGCAACAGTAACCAGCCGCCGACCAGGTCCTGGACAGTGGGGCCTGCCTGTCGACCAAGGGGCCGGTAGTCGGCGGGACCCACCAGTCGGCGGGCCCCAGCAGCCGGCGCAGAAGCCGGCAAGCGCAGTCACAGACGGCTGGGCCCGCGCCTAGTTGGATTACCATTGTACCCCCGGGGGGTAGGCCTATATAAACCCCCTGGGGCGCCCATGCAAAAGGGTGGAACCCCCAGCTAGTTTTAGACACCACACAAGGAGAAGAAGCAAGCTTGCCGTGCCCTTCTTCCTCCTCCCATCGAACAGCTCAAAGAGCATTGTGTAGCTACTTATCCATCTAGTGATCATGCGGAGACCCCGCAGAGCAGCAGTAGGGGTGTTATCTCCACGGAGAGCCCTGAAGCTGGGTAAGATTCGCCGGCGTGCATGTCTTCGCCTCATCCCGTTTCCAGGCACCGGCGACGTCTTACTGGCTCCCACAATGATAAGCCACCCATTGGCATATGTCGCACCTACCACCCGACATTTGGCACCCACCGTGGGGCCAGGTGCACCGTCGTCCGGCGACCTGTTCTGGACGGCAACCCTCTTCCTCCCCAGCGAGCGTAGCCAGCCCGGCACGCCCGATGGCGCTTGCCACGATGCGCTGCAAGGCGTCACCAGCATCTACGCGGCGAGCAGCCTCGCCAATCTCCTCGACGAAAGCCTCATCTCCGACGAGCTCGCCTCCGATGCGGGCACCGACCACCTCGCCAACCTCCGAGGCCAGCTCCATGTCTCCAGCGAGCCCGCTGTGGATCTGGAGTCGGTTGGCTCCTCCGAACCGATGCCTGTCGACTCCGACACGGCCTCCTCCTTCCCCACCAACATCGCGATCTACAACGACCCACTTCCTCGGACCGACGGCCGCGATACTGTCACCACCGAAGTGATGGTCGTCGGCCACGGCGGCCCGGCCGACGAGAGCGCCCATGACGCCTCGCGCGCGGCGGCCCACGACTTGTCCACCCCCCTCCCGGCTGATGCCGACGACGAAGCATTGGAGGCGCGCCACCTCGCCCTCCTCGCAGAGGGCTGGAGGCTGGCTTCTGTGAGACACCTCACTGAGGCCTACTAGCGCGAAGCTGACCGCGCCGCCTTCGGCACGCCGGCCCCGGCCGGGCCAAGCCAGGCCGGCATTGTCAAGCAACACGGCGCCGTCATCGCCGACATGCTGGGAGTCGACCGCCCAGTCTATGCCACTCTGCTCGAGATCTTGCGTGCCGCCCAGGCGGCCGTGGACGAGTTGGACGGCTTGGAGGCCGAAGAACTCCCCCACATGACCCGGCGCATCCAGCAACTGATTGACGCGGCCGCACGGCGGCACGAAGCCGACGCCCGCACGGGAAGCCCTCCCCCGCACCGAGATCACGGCGTGACGTCCTGGACACCGACTACGAGCAACACCCGCGCGCGGCGCGAGAAAGAGCAGGCGGCCAGCCGAAGCCGGACCCGAATCTCCATCGAGCGAGACGCGGACGGCCATCCCCGAGCCATGGAATGGCGTGGCAACCCGCCTCCGCCTCGACCCCGTGGAGAGAGATATCCCACCCCGCCGCCAGTGGCGCACCCGACTCTCAGCGGCCGACTAGGTCGCCACGAAGGAGTCGGCGAGAACGACGCCCGCCATCGGATCGACCTCCTGGCGCGATCCCTGGCGCTGGAAGAAGAAGACGATGTCGGCCCACCTTGTTTCGGCCCCCGCATCCGCGACGAGCCTTTCCCCAAAGGGTTCTCGATCCCAAGAGACACGCCCAAGTACAACGGCTCCGTGAAGCCGGAAGATTGGTTGATCGACTACTCCACGGCGGTCAGCATAGCCAACGGCAACCGGCGCGTTGCCGTGAAGTACGTGCCCCTCATGCTGCAAGGCACGGCGCGGACCTGGCTCAACAGCCTCAAGCCTCTCAGCATCAACAGCTGGCTAGATTTCATCGAAGCTTTCATCCGCAACTTCACCAGCACCTACAAGCGGGCCCCCAAGCCCAGGCAGCTCTCCCTGTGCGTATAGGGCCCAGCCGAGTCCCCTCGCGACTACCTCACGCGTTGGGCCGAGCTCCGCAATTCTTGCGAGGGGGTGCACGAGGTGCAAGCCATCGAATACTTCACTGCCGGGTGCCGAGAAGGTACCCTCCTCAAGCACAAGCTCCTCTGCGACGAGCCGACTACCCTCGACGAGCTTCTGGACATAGCAGACAAATACGCCACCGCCGACTCTTCGATGAAGACCGAGCTCCGGGTAGACGCGTCCGGGAAAGTACTCAACCCGGCACCCAAGACGCCGGCAGGGGATTCTGGCCGATGCCCACACCCGAACGACCACAAGCGCAAGGGCCCTGCGCCGCCTCCCGCCAGTCGGCAGGTGGCCACGGTCGAAGACGCACTGCCTGATGGGCGACCCGCGCCCAAGAAGCCCAAGAGCGGCCGGCCGGCTTGGCAGCCGGCTTTCTCCTACGAGCAAACTCTTGACGCCCCGTGCAAATTCCATAGCGGCGCGAAGCCGTCCAACCACACAACCCGGAAGTGCCATTGGCTCACCCGAATCTCTAAAGGCGAGGGGCTCGCGCCGCCTCCGGCCGCTCGGCCTGCAGTCGGAGCCGTGCACGACGAATTCCCCGACGAGCAAGCAACCTACATCGTCTTTACAAGCCAGCTCGAAGACCGGCACGGCAAACGCCGAGATCACCAGGAAGTCAGCATGGTCGCTGCCAACCCCGCCAGACACATGCATTGGTCAGAAAAACCCATCAGCTGGAGCCGGGCCGACCATCCAGAGGTGATGCCGTCTCCCGGCTCTTATGCATTGGTCCTGGAAGCCACCCTCGCGACGGACACACGCGCTGCCCGCTTCTCCCGCGTGCTGATAGACGGCGGGAGCAGCATCAACATCCTGTACCGTGACACCCTGGAGAAGCTAAATGTCAAGACGAAGCAGCTCATGCCTACTCGGACAGTGTTTCATGGCATCGTACCCGGCTTGTCCTGCGCCCCCATTGGCAAGATCAAGATTGATGTACTCTTTGGGGACAAGGAGCATTTCCGCCGGGAAGCAATCTGGTTTGAAGTGGTGGACCTGGAGAGCCCCTACCATGCATTGCTTGGCCAACCCGCCTTGGCCAGGTTCATGGCAGTTCCCCACTATGCATACCTCAAGATGAAGATACCAAGTTCCAAGGGCGTCATCACCGTAGCTGGCGATTACAAGAAGTCTTCCGAGTGCGCTGCCGCCAGCAGCCGGCTGGCCGAGTCCCTTGTGATTGCCGAAGAGAAGAAGATGTTGGACCGGGTCGTGGCCATGGCCAGCAAGCAGCCGAACCAGTCCCCCGACCCCAAGGAGTATGATGCCCAAGGATCTTTCCAGCCGGCCAAAGAAACCAAGAAGATACCCCTTGACCCCGGGCACCCCGAGAGGTTTGCCGTCATCGGGGCAAGCCTGAACAGCAAATAGGAAGGCGAGCTCGCCGATTTCCTCCGTGAGAATCGGGACATCTTTGCATGGTCCCCCAAGGACATGCCGGGTGTTTCGAAGGAATTCGTCGAGCACAAACTACACGTCCGAAAAGACGCGAAACCAGTCTGGTAGCCAGCTTCATTATGGAAGTCTTCTTTCCAGAGTGGTTTGCCAACCCGGTCCTCGTGTTAAAGAAGAACAACAAGTGGCGCATGTGTATAGACTACACAAGCCTCAACAAGGCCTGCCCTAAAGATCCCTTTGCCCTGCCGAGGATTGACCAAGTGATAGACTCCACGGCCGGATGCGAGCTGTTGAGTTTCTTGGATGCTTACTCAGGATATCACCAGATAAAGCTAGATCCGGACGACCGCCTGAAGACCGCCTTCATCACGCCATTTGGAGCCTTCTGCTACCTGACTATGACATTCGGCTTAAGAAATGCCGGTGCCACTTTTCAGCGTTGCATGCAGAAGTGCCTCCTCAAGCAACTCGGCAGAAATGCTCACGTCTACGTGGATGACATTGTGGTGAAGACGGAGAAGCGCGGCACCTTGCTGGAAGACCTCAAAGAAAATTTTGAGAACCTACGCCGGTTCCAAATCAAGCTCAACCCCGAGAAATGCGTGTTCGGAGTGCCAGCCGGCCAGCTCCTAGGCTTCCTGGTCTCCGAACGCGGCATCGAATGCAACCCGGTGAAGATCAAGGCCATCGAGAGAATGGCGATCCCCACCAAGCTTCGAGACATCCAAAAGTTCACCGGATGCTTGGCCTCCTTGAACCGCTTCATCAGCCGGCTCGGAGAGAAAGCTCTCCCCCTCTACCGCCTCATGAAGAAGAGCACTCACTTCGAGTGGAACGACCAGGCCGACCAGGCTTTTCACGAGCTGAAGAAGATGCTGGCCACGCCGCCGGTCCTAGCGGCGCCGACTGAGAAAGAGCCCATGCTCCTTTACATTGCCGCAACCAGCCGGGTGGTCAGCACCGTCATCATAGTCCAACGCCCAGAAGAAGGCCGAGCCCAGCCGGTCCAGAGGCCGGTGTATTATTTGAGCGAGGTGATGTCCGCTTCAAAGCAGAACTACCCGCACTACTAGAAGATGTGTTACGGCGTGTACTTCACCGCCAAGAAGCTGAAGCCCTACTTTCAAGAGCATCCCGTCACGGTCGTATGCACCGCCCCGCTGGCCGAGATCATAGGCAGCCGGGACGCATCCGGCCGGGTGGGGAAATGGGCCATCGAGCTGGCCCCTTACACAATCTTCGACCAGCCCCGCACCGCCATCAAGTCCCAAGCACTGGCCGATTTCCTCGTCGACTGGGCCGAGACCCAGTACCTGCCGCCGGCTCCCGACTCCACCCATTGGCGCATGCACTTTGACGGGTCCAAGATGCGCACCGGCTTGGGAGCTGGCGTCGTCCTTACCTCTCCCAAAGGCGACAAGCTCAGATACACGCTGCAGATTCACTTTGCCGCCTCCAACAATGTAGCTGAGTACGAGGCACTCATACACGGGCTCCGGCTTGCTAAGGAACTCGGCATCCGCCGGATCCTATGTTATGGCGACTCAGACTTGGTGGTTCAGCAATCATCCGGCGACTGGGACGCCAAGGACGCAAATATGGCAAGCTACCGCTTCCTGGTTCAACAACTCAGCGGATACTTTGAAGGATGCGAGTTCCTCCACGTACCGTGAGCCGACAACGAGCCAGCCAATGCCCTGGCTTGAATAGGCTCCACTCCGCAAGCAATACCAACCGGCGTCGCTCTACAACGCCTCCTCAAGCCGTCCATCAAGCCGTCTCCAGAGTCCGATTCCATCTTCGTACCGCCTGACCCCGACGCGGCCGGGTCCGGCTCAAAGAACCAAGCAGGCGACCCCGGGACTTCAGTAGTCGGCACGGGGACTTCGGCAACCGGCTCGGGGACTGCCACACCCGGCTCGGGGACTGCAGTAGCCGGCCCGGGGACTGCACCAACACAACAGCCGTCGGCCGACTCCAGCATTTCACCACCCAGCCCGCCCACCCTGGTGGCAGTAGCCACATTGGCAGTAGGAGAAGTCGCGGCTCCGTCGTGGGCTCAGTCCATCCTCAACTTCCTAATAAACCAAGATCTGCCGGCTGACGAAACAGAGGCAAGACAAGTCCAACGTCGAGCCGGAGCATACACAATCGTCAACAGAGAACTCGTCAAGCGCAGTGTCACTAGAGTCCTCCAACGGTGCGTCGAGCAAGAGAAGGGCATTGCAATCCTCAGAGACATTCACCAAGGAGAATGCAGCCACCATGCGGCTTCAAGATCACTCATCGCCAAAGCTTTCCGCCATGGTTTCTTCTGGCCGACTGCTTTGGATGACGCCAAAGAATTAGTTAAATATTGCAAAGGGTGCCAACTCTTCAGCTCCAAGCAACACATGCGGCTTCGGCACTCAAGACCATTCCCCTCACCTAGCCCTTCGCCGTTTGGGGACTGGACATGGTGGGCCCATTCAAGACGGCGCGCGGCGGCATGACGCATTTTCTCGTCGCCGTGGACAAATTCACCAAGTGGATTGAGGCAAAGCCGATCAAGAAGCTGAATGGGCCGACTGCTGTGACATTCATCACAGACATAACAACTCGGTACGGCGTGCCACACAGCATCACCACCGACAATGGCACGAATTTTGCCAAAGGAGCCTTGGCACGTTTCTGCGTAGCCCAAGGTATCCGGCTGGACTTAGCGTCTGTCGCCCACCCGCAGTCAAACGGCCAGGTCGAGTGAGCCAATGGCCTCATCCTCTTCGGCATCAAGCCCCGACTGGTCGTACCACTGGAGCGTTCAGCCGGCCGTTGGCTCGAGGAGCTGCCGGCTGTCCTCTGGAGTCTGCGCACTACCCCAAACAAGTCAACCGGCTTCACTCCTTTCTTCCTCGTGTACGGTGCCGAGGCGATCATCCCAACCGACATCGAGTTCGACTCGCCCTGGGTAACCATGTACACGGAGGCGGAGGCCGAGGAAGCACGAGAAGACGGCGTCGACCTGCTGGAAGAAGGCCGGCTGTTAGCCCTCAGCCGGTCTGCCATCTACCAGCAGGGTTTGCGCCGCTACCACAGTCGGAAGGTCAGGCCAAGATATTTCCAAGAGGGCGATCTTGTGCTCCGGCTGATCTAGCGAACAGCCGGCCAGCACAAGCTCTCGGCCCCTTGGGAGGGCCCCTTCGTCATCAGCAGAGCTCTAGGCAACGACTCCTACTACCTAATCGACGCGCAGAAGCCCAACGCACGCAAGAGAGACGACTCCGGCAAGGAGTCGGAACGACCATGGAACGCCAACCTCCTTCAAAGATTTTACAGTTGAAATGCAGTATGTATCACGCTAACTTTTGTACTAAATACGAGACAATAGGCCCCCCGAGGAGGGCTCGGGGACTGCCATCTTTTATCTATGAATGAAAAGTATCATGCTTATGACCTTGTCATTTCATTTACTTGTTCCGTCCGGCACCGGGTTCGACTAGTCGGCCCGGGGACTGGCGGATTGGAGTTATATTAGAAGTCCTACCCGCGGTCAAACAAGTAGTGTGCCGACACCCAGGCTTAGCTCTTGCCAAAGTCGCAGTTCGAAGAACCGGCTGTCCGGCTAGCAAGAGTCAAAAGCAGGAAAGGATGCCCACAAGAAAAATGGCCAGGGACCAACAGACTAATATAACGAAAGCCGGTTTGCCGCCTACCACCGACCGACTACCAAAGTAGCTGGCCGGCCGGTTTCTATTCACTTCACTTCAATCCAAGAAAGTTCGAGTACTTGCCTCCCCAAAGAGGGAAGGCGGCAAAGGAAAAAGCCTAAGGATAAAAAGCATACGCGAATGGAAACCAAACATGCACATAATAATATTTATATAAAAGACCTCCAAGAGGCCAGCATTCAACATAGTTTGGATACACACCCAGTGGGTGGAACTGCGAAAGCTTAATAAAGATTGTTCAAAAGGCAACAAGCAGGAAAAATAGGGACGGCAGGTCAAGCTGGCGGAGCGACCGACGAGCCAGGCTGGTCGGCGGAGACGGTTGTGCCGGCTGAAGGAGTGGCCGGCTGGTGAACCTCGGCTTGATCACCGCCTCCCGCAGAGGGCGCGCTTCCACGCGCCTCGTTGCTGGAGGCACGGTCAGCCTGAGGCCGGCCGATTGTTCCACTAGCCGGCTCGACGTCTTCACCGTCCTCTTCTTCGTCATCCTCGTCCTCGTCGCTGGAGGCGATCTCCTCTGCCGAGTCCTCGCCCACCGCCGGGTTCAGCCCGAACCACTCCTCCGGCTGGGCAATGCCATCATTATTGATTTCAGGTGCAAAAACGCTAATGTCGGTGCACTCGGCGATCGTCGAAGCACGCTGGGCGATAGCCGGCCGCACCTCCTCCAGCTCCGCGTCGGCCTCCAGCCGCCAAGTGCGCAGCTGGTCCAGGTTCAGCCCTGGGTACCAAGTTCGAACGAACTCCAACGCCCGCCCGGCTCCAAGACGGGCCGCCGATGCCTTCCAAGCTTCAAAGCGACCGACTGCGACCTCCAGCCAGTCGGGCAGTCCGGCTTGGGGTGCGGGGGATCGTCTCGCCGGGACAAAGGGCGGCCAACACCCGCGCCCCGGCACGTTGGAGCCGGCGAAGCATCCGGTGAGCCGGCTGCAGCCGCGCTTGGACAGCCAAGAGCTGCTCCTCAAGCGTCTGATTCGCGTCCAGCGCGATGTTGACCCCCGCCTGACGGCGCGCCTCGCGTTGGGCCTCGATGGTTTGGCGGCGAAGGCGGAGTAGCCGGGAAAGTAGTCTGCACAAGAAAATAGGCAGCAGCACAAGTCAGGCCAATAACCAGGCGGCAAGGGGCAGGAGAGGAGCGAGGAAGGCGGCTTACCGTCGATCAAGTCCTCGATGCAGCCGAAGCCTTCATCCAGCGCTCGCCGGGTCTCAGCCCAGCTCGCCGCCTCGGTCTCAAACTCTGCCTTCAGGGCGGCCTCGCTATCCTGCGCTTTCTGCAGGGCCGCCTTTTGGCTTTCCTCTTGGTCAGCCAGCTTCTTGGCCAGGCGGTCACGCTCCGGGACCAAGGCAGTGTACTCAGCATCCTTGGTACGAAGGGCGGCCTGCGCTTCGCCGAGCTCCCTCCTCAAGTCGGCATTGGCCCCTGAAAGCACGAAAGACGAAAGAAAAAAAAACCAATAAGGAAAAAGTCGTCAAGGAAGATCCGGCCCGACTGCTCAACAGTCGGCCCGAATCTCGGGGACTACACCCAGTGGGTGCGCTGACGCGCCCCCACAGGAGACAGACAAGATCAAGCACTTACTTCGGCTGTTGACCAGGTCGTCGGTCTTCCGACTCAACTCCTAAGCCTGGGAGTTGAAGGCGTCAGCACGGGAGTTATGATATTCCTGGAAGTTCAGACAGGAAGCAAAAATAAGGTAGTCGTCAAGAAAGATCCGACCCGACTGCTCAGCAGTCGGCCCGAATCTCGGGGACTACACCCAGTGGGTGCGCTGACGTGCCCCCACGGAAGAAATCAAGAGACCAAAGCGGCCAAGAATGAAAGACTCACCCGGATGGCGGCCCGCGTCGACAGGAACTCCTGGGTGTACTGCTGCAGCAGGGCGGCCTGGGCTTGAAGATGGCTCCGGACCTCTTGAGCCGCCACATTCAGCTCGCCAGTCCCCCCGCTGAGAGTCCACTCGGACATGGCGGTGCTGGCCGCCTCCAGGGCCTCCGCCGACTGGCCGGCGCCCGCAACTCAGTGCGACTCCGGTGGAGCGGCGCCTCCCCCTGTGCGCCGACGCGTCACCGGCTGCACCTCGAAGCCGGCTCTGTCCTTCGGCTCACCCCCGGCCGGCTCCTCTGGCGCCGCTAACGATTGGCCGCCTTGACCCGCTCCGGTTGGCGCTCCCGGCGGCGCTCTCCCCGCGAAGACCACGAGGTCCTCCCTTCTCTCCATCAGCGGCGGGTCTTGGACGATTTCCTCCGCCAGGGGCAATGGGGTGTCAGGGGCCACGGCTCGGAGGGGAATGGCAAGCAGCGGAGGCTGGTTACGCGAACCCTCCGCCTCCGTTCCCGCGGTCGCAGCCTCCGCCTGGGCCTTGGCTGCCGCGTCGACCTGCTCCCTCGCCGCCTGGGCGGCCGCTTTTTCCGCCGCCTCACGCTCCTCCCGCGCCTCACGGGAGTTCCGCTCCGTGGCCTCCCTGAGGTCGGCGCGGGGGTCCACACGGCGGGAGCCCGAAGGCCCTCCAGTCGGCCCAACTACGGAGCCGCCCGGACCCCGCTCAAGGGAAAGCGGCGCCCTGTCCAGCGAGCGGGAAAAGGTTAGGAAGAATGTTCGAACAGGAGAGAACGATGAAAAGCATGCGACCAGGCAATCGACGACTTACGCTGAGACCGCCTGAGGCTGCTTCACCGCCTTGCGGAAGCGGGCCGCTTTCGTGGCCGCCTCATCTCGTTTGGTCGCCGCGGTGGAGGCTTTGGACTTCTTCGGCCGACTGCCGAAGAGGGTTGACGCGGCCCGGCGCTTCTGTGCGCCGCCGCTGGCAGCCGGCGCGGTGGACAAGCCCGCGCCCTGATGGTCGGCCGCCGGCTGGTGACGCGGGGCGACTTCGGCTTTGGCATCATCCGGCCAGTCCTCAAGGCTGGCGGTAAGCCCTGTGCCTCCGGGCTCGGCGTCGTCCCCCACGACGGCGTCTTCCATGGCGCCCGCCCCCAAATCTGGGTCGTCGACGTCGTCCACTGTGCGGTCGGGGACGTACCGGCGTTCTATCCCTGCTGCCCCGGTCGTCGGCGGAAGAAGGGGGTTCTGCTAAGAAGAACCGACCGATCAGGAGCCGGCCATCATAAAGCCGGCTACCAACAAAAAGAAGAAAGAGAGGAAAGCTTACCACGGGCGGAGGGTTGGCGCGAGAATACGGCACCTTGCCGTATCGCCAGTCCTCGGCGAGCTTGCAATTGGAGATATGATTTACCATGTACGACACCTCCGCATGAGGCATCTCCCTGGTGCTCAGCCAGCTTGGGTCGAAGCGGCCGCTCATCTGACACATCATGTGGGGCCGGCTTTGGAGAGGAAGTATCCGGCGCTCCACGAAGGCGGCCACCAAGTCGGCCCCGCTCAGGCCTTCCGACTGGATCATAACCCGAAGCCGGGAGACGGCAGCGTTCCCGGCCTGAGACAGTGACCTGGACCGGAAACTCCATGAGGGCTGCCTCCCAGCCGGCGGGCCGGCTACGTAAGCCAGCAGGTTGACGTGGTCTCCTTGTTGGGCGACGTTCTTGACGTAGAAGTACGACTTCTGCCAGATCTTCACCGACTGGATCAGGGGGATGGACGGGAACGGGTTGTTCTCGCCCGACCTCCTCATGGCGATGTAGGACCCGCAGGGGGCGGGCACGCCTGCGACGACGGTGCCGAGTTTGCTCTGGAAGAATTCCCCCCAGAGCTCCAGCGTGGGGAGCAGCCCCAAGAAACCTTCGCAGAGAGAGACGAAGGCCGACAGCAGCATCACCGCGTTGGGCGTGAGGTGATGCGGCTGAAGATTGTAGAACTCGAGGAAGGAGCGCAGGAATCCGCTCGCCGGAAGGTCGAAGCCGCACAGGAGTGCGAGCGGAAGACGACCCGCTCGCCCTCCTCCGGTGTCGGCGAGATCTCCATCTCTGGTGCCAGGCGGACCCGCACGAGGTTGGCGTCGGGCAGGCGCCGAGTCTGGTGGAGGAACTCAACATGGTCCTCATGGACGTTGGAGCCATCCCACGAGCTCGACAGCTCCATGGAAGCAAGACGATGTGGCGGCGCGGCGGCGCTGAGACGGGAGGCTGCGGCGGCAACGAGAGGAAGAAAGGAGGACGAGAAGGGGCGGAGCGAGAGAGAGCGTGCGAACCTCTATCTCTCCCCCTCCTCCCCCTACTTATAGGCTCGCGTGGTGGAGCCGAGGAGGCGCGGCGTGGGGAAACGTGGGGATCGATCGTGCCCACTCCCCCACGTCTCGCGTTTATTGCGCCCTAACGGCGAAATAAAATCGCCACGGGAAGGCGAGCGGTCCACCTGGGCCGCAGAAGATCAGCGTTCGGGCCGAGGCCTAGGAGTGGTGGGCCCGGGCCTGCGGCGATGTCCCGTCGCGCGCGTGCGCTGGCAGGATCTCGCCGCCACGTGGCCCGCGGGAGGGCCCGCGGTCAGCACGCGGGTCGACCACTTTCCCGCCTGCAAGACGCAGGGCTCCCCGAAATCGGCATACACCAGCAAAGCTGGCCCTTCAGGGTAGGAAGCTGACCAAGCTTCTCGTCCCTTTGTCCGCCTCGAAGCTCGCTCAGCTTCGGGGACTACTGTCGGAGTAAATAGCCATGGGTAGCCTAGCCGGCTTCCCCTGGCCCTTCTGAAAAAATTACGAGCCCGTCCGGCTCTCAAGAATCCAAGACATGGGGCCGTCTTCCCCTTGCTGGCTGCCACCCAGGCCGGCTGCCGGAAGGCGGCCCGACTTTAGCCCTCGCAAAAGAAGCCACGGGAGGGCCGGCTTCGAGAAGCCAGCCGCGAGAAGGCCGCCTCCAAGAAGCCGGCTCCCATAAAGCGGTCGAGACCGTACCCTCAAAGTTTGCATCCACCTAACGGCGATGTGACAGGGCGCGGCTACAGTAAAGCCTGCCACCCCCAAATCCCGGAGCACGACCAGCACAGTGCGCCATACGGGTGACCATGACCCGTCCGGCGCAACACTGTTGCCATGTTGACCCTGATGCCATCCACGATGGGCTGCCAGTACGGCCCACGGGCGGTGGGCCCCTTCGGGCAGAGAGACACCCGAAGGCGGCCACGCCTCCCCCAGTCGGCCCAAGACAGAGCCGGCTCCCCGCAGCCGGCTCGCCGCCTCCCTCGAAGGAGACGCCCCATTAAGGAGACAAGATGTGGTGAGGCTACAGCGATCGCCCACCGGGCGGCGGCACTGTAGCCACGCCTACCTCAACGAAGCCCACATCACCAAGATAGAGCAATAGTAACTAGCTGTCGACCAGGTCCTGGACAGTGGGGCCTGCCTGCCGACCAAGGGGCCGGCAGCCGGCGGGACCCACCAGTCGGCGGGCCCCAGCAGCCGGCGCAGAAGCTGGCAAGCGCAGTCACAGACGGCTGGGCCCCGCGCCCAGTCGGATTACCATTGTACCCCCGGGGGGTAGGCCTATATAAACCCCCTGGGACGCCCATGCAAAAGGGTGGAACCCCGAGCTAGTTTTAGACACCACACAAGGAGAAGAAGCAAGCTAGCCGTGCCTTTCTTCCTCCTCCCATCGAACAGCTCAAGGAGCATTGTGTAGCTACTTGTCCATCTAGTGATCATGCGGAGACCCCGCAGAGCAGCAGTAGGGGTGTTATCTCCACGGAGAGCCCCGAAGCTGGGTAATATTCGCCGGCGTGCATGTCTTCGCCTCATCCTGTTTCCAGGCACCGGCGACGTCTTACTGGCTCCCACAATGATAAGCCACCCGTTGGCATATGTCGCACCTACCACCCGACACCCTTCATTGATTTATAGAATGCTTCTTGTGCTTCACTTATATCTTTTAAGTATGATATTATAGAATTGCTCTTTGTGCTTCACTTAAATCTTTTGAGTATGGTTTTATAGAATGCTTCGTGTGCTTCACTTATATACTTTGAGCTTGATACTGGTTAGCCTATATTAATTTTAGAATGCTCCATGAACTTCACTTATATCTTTTGGAGTATGAGTAATACTATAATCGAAAGTGGATTTGGAAGAGTGTCAACTTTAGTTAGTAATGACTCCACTATTTCGGAAGAGGTTCCAATTGATTATGAGAATAAAGCTGCTATCTATGATGATTATTGTGATGACATGTATGCTATAAAGAATAATGTTAACCATGAAACTTGTCATCATGATTTTAATTTTCAATTGGATTATGCCTCATATGACTGTTATTCTATTGAGTTTGCTCCCATTGTTCTGAATGAGAAGAATTTTGCTTATGTGAAGAGTAGAAAAATTTCTATGCTTGTAGATCATGAAAAGAATGCTTTATGTGATGGATATATTGTTGAATTCATTCATTATGCTACTGAAAATTATTATGAGGGAGGAATATATGCTTGTAGGAGTTGCAATAATATCAAGTTTACTCTCTATGAGCTTAAAGTTTTGAAGTTATCCTTGTTTTTCCTTCCTACGCTAGTTGATCCTTGTTCCTATAACTTGTGTGCTCTCAAAAATCCCTAGGCATAGGAAGTGGGTTAGGTTTAAATGTGCTAGTCATATTCTTCATGATGCTCTCTTTATGTTTCAATTCTTATCTTTTATGTGAGCATCATTGAAATCATCATGCCTAGCTAAAAGGCATTAAAGAAAAGCGCTTGTTGGGAGACAACCCAATATTTACCATTATTTTTGTGTGTGTTCACATGATTAAGCTACTATAGTAATCATGTATTATAGCTTTTGTTTCAATAAAGTGCCAAGTAAGACCTTTGGGAAGACTTGGGTGAAAGTTAATGTGATCTTGCTGTAAAAAACATAAACTCTGCGCTCACGAGATTAGATGTCATTTTTTTTACAGAAGAGTGCTATTGAGTTGATTTTTTTTCATAAGATTAATAGACAAATTCCTCACGTCCACCAATTTATTTCATAATTTTTGGAGTAGTGGAATTATGGTTGCTGTTCAGATTATTACAGACTATTCTGTTTCTGACAGATTCTGTGTTCATTGCATAGTTTGCTTGTTTTCTATTTTCTGTGGCTTATATTTCTCAATATAAATTGTAGAAATGATATGGTACAGTAGGCATTGTGTGAGAAAAATTATGAATCTTGTCTTTGACAGTACCAAATTGAAGGTTTACTCTTTATCATACTAACCTATCTCACAAAGTTCCGTTAAGTTTTGTGTGATTGAAGTTTTCAAGCTTTGGGTGAGATATCCAAGGTAACCCAATGAGGAGAATAAGGAGTGGAAAGATCCTAAGCTTGGGAATGCCCAAGGCAACCCAAGGTAATATTCAAGGAAGACTCAACCGCCTAAGCTTGGGGATGCCTCGGAAGGCATCCCCTCTTTCGTCTTCAAAACTATCGGTATACCTTACTCGGAGCTATATTTTTATTCGTCACATGATATGTGTTTTGCTTGGAGCGTATTTTAAATGTTACTTTCTGTTTGAACAAAATCATTGGATCTGAAATCTTGAATGAAAAATAATCCTCCCATGGCTAGTTAATTATTTGACTACTCAGTGTTCTTCACTTATATCTTTTTGGAGTAGTTTGTCATTTACTCACGTGCTTCACGTATATCCTATGAGTAAATGGTTGAATGAATTGAATATCATAAATCTGAATTTATATATGTTTCATATGCTTATACCATGGGGAGTAATGACTTCACACATAATAAGTATAGGTAGTAAACTTATTGTAAGTTAGCAAACGCAGAATTGGTCACTTGAACAATTCATGAAAGAATATTGAAGGAAGAGAGATTTCACATATAAATATACTATCTTGGATATCTTTTGTAATTTTGAGAACTCATTAAAATATGACATGCTAAAAAGTTGATGCTGGACAAGGAAGACAACTTAATGGGTTATGTTTTCCTATATCCGAAACATTATATTGTCTTGGATCATCCAACATGTTGAGCTTGCCTTTCCCTCTCATGTTAGCCAAATTCTTTGCACCAAGTAGAGATACTACTTGTGCTTCCAAACATTCCTTAACCCAGTTTTGCCATGAGAGTCCATCATACCTACCTATGGATTGAGTAAGATTCTTCAAGTAAGTTGTCATCGGTGCATGCAATAAAAAAATTGCTCTTTAAATATGTATGATCTATTAGTGCGAAGAAAATAAGCTTTATATGAACTTGTGATAGGGAAGAAATAAAAGCGACAGACTACATAATAAACGTCTTTATCACAAGCGGCAATATAAAGTGACGTTCTTTTGCATTAAGATTTTGTGCATCCAACCATAAAAGCGCATGAAAACCTCTACTTCCCTCTGCGAAGGGCCTATATTTTACTTTTATCTTCTACCCTTATACAAGAGTCATGGTGATCATCACCTTTCCTTTTTTCACTTTTTCCTTTGGCAAGAACTTTGTGTTGGAGCAATCTGGATATATATATACACTTGGATGTAGGTTTTCATAAATTATTATTGTTGCCATTACCCTTGAGGTAAAAGGTTGGGAGGCGAAACTATAAGCCCTTATCTTTCTCTGTGTCCGATTAAAACTTTGAACCCATAAATATCACATGAGTGTTAGCAATTATGAAAGACTAAATGATAGTTGAGTATGTGGAGTTTGCTGAATCAAAGCTCTTACATAGACCCTTCCCGAAAATAAGATGAATTGCAATTGTTTGATGACTAAGAGCACGGTTTCTTAGTTTTCAAGAAAGTTTATGATCTATACTTTAACATGTGAATAGCTTGTTACTTGATCATGAGAAGTTTTATGAGTTGAGCTACTATTATGATATATAATGATGCTAGAAAAAGTGATTGGAACTATCATTTATCAAACTTATGCACTTGCTAGCATTCACACTTCATAAATTATTTCTTTTATCATTTACCTACTCAAGGACGAGTAGGAATTAAGCTTGGGGATGCTGATACATCTCCAACGCATCTATAATTTATGAAGTATTCATGCCATGTTTACAATAGTTTTGTATGATTTTGGTATGATTTGATTAGAACTAACCCAGACTGACGTTGTTTTCAACAGAACTAGCGTGGTGTTGTTTTTGTGCAGAAGTAAAAGTTCTCGGAATGCGATGAAAATCAACGGATTTTTTTTGGAAAATATAAAAAATACTAGAACGAAGAGTTACCGGAGGGGAGGCCTGTGGGCCCCATGAGGGTGGAGGGCGTGCCCACGCCCCTAGGGCGCGCCACTATGCCTCGTACACTTCCAGTGGCCCCCCCTGACTTGTTCTCAATGCCAACCTCTCCTATAAATCCCCAAACCTCCAGAAAATAACCTAGATCGGATGTTCCGTCGCCGCAAGCCTCTGTAAATACGAGAAATCAATCTAGGCCCTCTCTGGCACCCTGCCGGAGGGTGCCATCATCACCGGAGGCCATGGAGGAGGATCCCAGAGGGGCCAACATCGCCATGAAGGCCAAGATCCAGAGGGAGAACCTCTCCCTATCCAGGGGGGAGGCCATGGAGGAGGAAGCACAAGGGGGAGAACCTCTCCTCCTCTCTCTTGGTGGCGCTGGAGTTCCATCGGGCGGGGAATCATCGCCGCGGTGATCATCTTCATCAACATCAACATCCTCATCTCTTTTACGCGGTCCACTCTCCCGCACCCTGCTGTAATCCCTACTTGAACATGGTGCTTTATGCCACATATTATTATCCAATGATGTGTTGCCATCCTATGATGTTTTGAGTAGATATCCTTTGTCTTGGGGGTTATTGATGATCTAGATTGGTATGAGTTGTATGTTTTATTTTTGTGCTGTTGTATTGTGCCCTCCGTGTCGCACAAGCATGAGGGATTCCTGCTTTAGGGTGTTGCAATACGTTCATGATTCGCTTATAGTGGGTTGCTTGAGTGACAGAAGCATAAACCCGAGTAAGGGGGTTGTTGCGTATGGGATAAAGGGGACTTGATGCTTTAATGCTATGGTTGGGTTTTACCTTAATGATCTTTAGTAGTTGCGGATGCTTGCTAGAGTTCCAATCATAAGTGCATATGATCCAAGAAGAGAAAGTATGTTAGCTTATTCCTCTCCCTCATTTGAAATTGCAATGACGACTACCGGTCTTGTTAACGATTTCATAGGATAATTCCACACACCGACCCATCATTATTCCACACTCGCTATTTATAATATTTAGTAATATATTCCAACTTTATGATAACAACCCCTACTTATATATTTTATCTCTCCGATACCATACAAAGTTATCCTCTTCATACCCATTACGTAGTTTTATTTCTCGTTTCTAGTTGGAAGCAAACGTTCGGTGTACGTAGAGTCGTATTAGTGGCAGATAAGACTTGAGAGAAGATTGATCTTACTTTTAGCTCCTTGTGGGTTTGACACTCCATACTTATAACTTCCACCTTTGGGAATTGCTACGATGATTCCTTGCACTTGGGGATTATGACACATCGGTCTGATCGAGTTGTTCCAGTTGGTCCCACCGAGATTCCTAACGTTCACATTTTGAACTAAATCGGTCGCACCGAGTTCTTCAATTCGGTCTGACCAAGTTGGGTCAAATGTGTGTAAAGCTTGGATTTTGTGTGAAGTCTATATATACCCCTCCACCCCCTTCTCCATTTCAGAGAGAGCCATCAGAACATGCCTACACTTCCAACCTACATTTTTTGAGAAAGAACCACCTACTCATGAGTTGGGATCAAGAGATTCCAATCCAACCACAAGATTCTTGATTTATAGCCTTCTCCAAGTTGCTTTCAACTCAAATCATCTTTCCACCATATCCAAATCTTTGAGAGAGTGTTGAGTGTTGGGGAGACTATCATTTGAAGCACAAGAGCAAGGAGTTCATCATCAACACACCATCTATTACCTTTTGGAGAGTGGTGTCTCCTAGATTGTTTAGGTGTCGCATGGGATCCTCCGGAAAGATTGTGGAGTTGAACCAAGAAGTTTGTAAGGGCAAGGAGATCGCCTATCTACTTCGTGAAGATCTACCCGAGTGAGGCAAGTCCTTATGGGCGATGATCATGGTGGGATAGACAAGGTTGCTTCTTCATGGACCCTTCGTGGGTGGAGCCCTCCATGGACTCTCACAACCGTTACCCTTCGTGGGTTGAAGTCTCCATCAACGTGGATGTACAATAGCACCACCTATCGGAACCACGACAAAAACCTCTGTGTCATCATTGCGTTTGCACTCTCCAAACCCTTCCCTTTACCTACATATGCAATGTTTTACTTTCCACTGTTACACTCTTAGAATTGCATGTGTAGGTTGACTGCTTGACTTGTGCTAAGTTGCTACAATCTGCCCATAACTAGAATTGGGAAAAGGTTAGATCTTTAGTTGGTCAAGTAGTCTAATCACCCCTAGACCTAGTTTCGATCCTACAAGTGGTATTAGAGCTTTGGTCTCCATTTTCCTTGATTTCCATAGCTTTGGTGCATAGCCTTGGTTTCACAACCTAGGAGAGTATGGCGTCTAGCGAGGAAAATTATCACCGTAGAGGTCCTTACTTTGATGGTACAAATTTTGCTAGTTGGAAGCATAAGATGAAAATGCATATTCTTGGTCATAACCTCGCCGTTTGGGCTATTGTGCGCATTGGCTTGCAAGGTGATTTCTTCGAGGATGGAAAAGAACCGGACCATGAAGTGTCCGTAGAAGAAATGAATATGTTGCAATACAATGCTCAATCTTGCGATATTCTCTTCAACGGATTGTGCCCCGAAGAATTCAAAAAAATCAACCGTCTTAAGAATGCAAAGGAAATTTGGGATACTTTGGTTGATATGCACGAAGGTACCGAGTCCATCAAGGAATCCAAATTGGATGTGCTTCAAAGTCAACTTGACAAGTTCAAGATGAAGGATGGTGAAGGAGTCACTGACAAGTGCAAAGTCAACAACTGAGATTGCCGGTTAGGAAGCGAAGAGATGACCGAAAAATTCATCAACAAGAAGATCCTAAGAGCCTTGGATGGAAAGTACGATACCATGTGTGTGGCACCCCGGCTCAGGGAGAGACCGAAGCGCCCCGTATTCTAGCCCAGATATTGAGGTAAGTCTTCTAGAATATGACACTGCTCGGCATAGAACAAATTAGCTCTTTATTACAAAGGATGAGGTACAAGGGTCTGATGTTACAAAGGATCACATCAGCACGGCGACACTATGCCTTCTAAAGAAGCTCTATGCTAGCAGTGGAACAACTCATAGAAGCGGAATACTTCTAGCAGCGAAACAACGATGAAGGTGGTGAAGTCCACTCTGCAGGGCTCTGGCTGGGACACAATCTAGCTCGCACGAACGGAAACCTTGACAAACCATTAATCACGGCATCACCTGCAATTTGGCATGACACACCAGGTCAGTACATTGAATGTACTTGCAAGCTCACAACAACCAAAAGCATCAAGGCAAGACAATAACATAGCATTAACAGGTTAAGTTATCAACAACTATTATGAGGAAGCAACTACTAATCATAATATGATACTACTAGAATTACTGCTAAACCACCATCTCAAGAACCATCTCACTCTTGGCTATCCGGCCAAGCAAATAAATCACCTCGATCACCTTGTGATCAATACCTCCACGTGATCACTGCGTGACCACATCACAAACTGAATGATCATCCTCGAGATGATCCTAACATAAAATCGACATCCTGCCAAATTGCACCTCTCAAATATATCAATATATAAATCACCTATAAGTCATTCCATCATGTGAGTGTTGATCGAACGGTGTGACCTAGTACAAACTTGTGCCCACGACTGAGGACGCAGCAACCGCTATATTAAACACAAACTCTACAGAGGTTAGAACATTGTACCCACATCACAGAACCCATGGCCTCGTGCTCACATTTGGGTGGACCAACGGTGTTCTGACAAAACCGATTTACTGCCATTGCACTCTCTCGGCCACTTCGACCAACTCCCCTTTGGGCTCAGTCATAGGTGGCCCCGATGCCACTTTGGACATCCAACAACCACCGTCGTGGCAAAACATACACAGTCCCAAACAGGGACAAAGGGCCCTAAAACTACAGGCACACAAGGCTTATACTGGCCAACCTGATCAGGGTAGCGCACGCGTATAACCTTCCCTAGTTGGAGGCACCGTTCAGAGGCATAACAATAGACCGCATTAGGGCCTCCCCATAAAGGCAAATGTGGTTGCACTGGAAAAGCCCGGTTCAGTGGCACCTGACCAACTGAATGACGGAATTTATCCCCAAGATAGATCTATGATAACTGATACTCCGATATCATCTATCAACCTGTGATCCAAGTTATAGAAATATTAAACAAATGATCCATAGGGTAATATAATCACCTGATAATAAACCCCAAGGGTAGCATACTACTAAGCAAATTAACCATCTCACTCTTGGCTATCCGGCCAAGCAAATTAATCACCTCGATCACCTCGTGATCAATACCTCCACGTGATCACCGCGTGACCACATCACAAACTGGATGTGCATCCTCGAGATCATCCCAACATCATCATCGACATCCTGCCAAACTGCACCCCTCAAATATGTCAACATATAAATCACCTATAAGTCATTCCATCATGTGAGTGTTGATCGAATGGTGTGACCTAGTACGAACTTGTGCCCATGACCAAGGACGCGGATATCAATAGATTAAACACACACTCTGCAGAGGTTAGCACACTATACCCACATCACAGAACCCATGGCTTCGTGGTCCCATTCGGGTGGACCAACAGCGTTCCGAGAAAACCGATCTACTGCCATCACACTCTCCCGGCCACTCCGACCAACTCCCCTTTGGGCTCAATCATGGGTGGCCCTGATGCCACTCTGGACATCCAACAGCCACCGTCATGGCAAAACATACACAGTTCCAAACAGGGACAAAGGGCCCTACAACTACGGGCACACAAGGCTTATACCGATTTACCTGATCAGGGTAACGCACACATATAACCTTCCCTAGTTGGAGGCACCAGCGAGAGGCATAACAATAGACGCATTAGGGCATCCCCATAAAGGCAAATGTGGCTGCACTGGAAAAGCCCGGTTCGGTGGCACCTGACCAACTAAATGATGGAATTTATCCCCAAGATAGATCTATGATAACTGATACTCTGATATCATCTATCAACCTGTGATCCAAGTTATAGAAATATTAAACAAATGATCCATAGGGTAATATAATCACCTAATAATAAATCCCAAGGGTAGCATACTTCTAAGATCATGCTGAATCCAAAGACTATGATGCTACTAATCCAATAACAATATCAAGATATTAACCTAAGATCCGCATGATAGCATTAAACCCAAAATAATACTCCAAAGCATAATATCAAATCCTATCATGATAAACTAATCATCATAGCCACTATTAATCCAATGGCCACATGTCATCCACCATCTGCAAAGTATTAGTCCTAGGAATCCAAGCAATACCATGGCAGTAGCAAGATCAAGATAACTCCAAGAAATGCCATGGATAATTCATTTGTAGCCAATGCAATATTTTAAGAAATTTAAATTAAATTAACCATATCATTGCATTGCAATCTTGCAAATGGAGGGTGTGGCTTGCCTGGGAGGGATGGATTCACCAGAAAGAAGTGCGAGAAGCTCACGGAAAGAATCACCAGAAAGCATTCTCTCTTGGAGGGGCTGAATAAGGGCAAGGGCATAATGGTTATTTTCAAAATTTTATAACATGGAGAAAATGATTCCATCAAAAGGGGCTCGACGAGATGATGAATTTGGCTTTGGAATCACTTGATTTGGAGTCGGGAGTGAAAAGATATGATGGTTTGACTACTAGTGACCTATGTGTAAAAAAAATCTTCACAAACTGGCCCGTGACTGAAAAACAAAACGCGCACTCGAGAAAATACGCTTTCATTGAAGTCAAAGTGCATTTCTAGCCGAAGAAAACGTATTCCGCGAAGAAAATGTATTCCCTGAAATGTGTGTCCACGTATCCACGTCAGTGGGCCCGCGGGGTCAACGCGCAGAGGCTGATGAGTGGGACCCACTGGCAGGGGGTCATCTTCGTCTTCTTCTCATGCCCGACGGGGCAGAGCAGAGGGCTCGGCGCCAGGGGCCGTCCCGGCGCCACCAGCCACCTCCGACGACGCTCCATCCACCGGAGTGACCTGGGGGGAAGAGCCGCGTCATCATTCCCATCCACGGCTGGTGGAGTGGATTGAGACGACGATGGGCTCAACGTCGATGGACAGGAGCTTCGGGTGAGGTAGAGCTGGTTGCTACGGTGGTGGGGAAGAGACGAGGAGAGGTGGGAGAGCTCCGCCATGGCCGAGGTGCTACTCTGGAGATGAAATGAGGAGGAGAGGAGGTCCGGCTTTCTCGGATTTGAGCAAAGGCCGGTGGCAAGGTTCCGACCATGGAAGGGGCAGGAGGAGCTTGGGCGATGATTTGGGAGGTCCGGGTGGCTACTGGGAGTGATAGGGAGTGGCTGGTGAGGAGGGGCGAGGGCGGGAGCCAGTTAAATAGGCGGGGAGGAGGGTCACAGCCTCGGGTGCCGTCAAGGGCACGCTAGCCAGCTCTAGCGATGGCGTTTAGCTACACGGGGAGGACGGGGACGACTGGAGAGGGCACATGAGGGTCACGGAGCACTAGACGACTGCCAGGGATAGGGGAAGAAAAAAACAGGGCGCGGACAAAGCCATGTCGGCCACAGTGCGCCTGTGGGTGCGCGGCGGCAAGCGCCGACGAGGAAACTGTCAGAGGTGCAACAGGGTCAGAGAGCGTCGTGAGGTAGCAGGGAGTCAGCTCAGCAACCACGGACGCGCGGACACAGCCGCAGCAACGCTACTCGACGCGGTAAGTGGCATAGAGCGTGGCCGCAACAGCCAGAGCGCGTGACCAGTCGTGCCAGACTCGTAGTCACCATGGGACAAGGCAAAGAGAGGTCACAAGAGGTAGGAAAACTATGTCTAGCATGTTGTCCTTCCATCCTGGAGACTATGGGAAGTGAAAACGCGAGAGAAGAGGCTCTGTAGCAAAGTGAGGCATCGATGAAAGTTTGTTGTAGTAAACTTGGCTGCAATGCTGTTCTCAACAAAGAGGGGCTAGAGGTGAAATATGATGTTTGGGGTGTTTAGGTTAAGAAGGACTATCATCTTGTAGAATTAGAGAATAAATGGACCAAGAAACAACAGAGTTGCTTTGCAACTGCCAATTGGGTCCAAAAACTTGATCAGGATGGGGCACTCACATGGAGTAGCCACTTCAGCTGAACTTTGGAAATGCCTAATGATTTGGACATATAATGATCTTGTAAAAAATTCATACCAAATGGACTTGCCAAAATGGTACTTTTTTCACAGAGATCCTCTCTGTCCAGAAACTTGTAATAATTTTGGAGAGAAAATGGATTGTTGAAATGATCCCAAATTTGGTGGAGAGTATTTATATGGGTAGGATCACGATATTTTAATTTTTCAGAATTAATGAAGAAATATAAATTATACTTGCTTTACAACCTGAAAATATAAACAGAATCAAAGATTTGAAGGTGTGCTCTCATGGTTGATTGGATGAGGCTGAAAATTGATGTATAGTGATTATATGAGCACATGAAGAGGCATGGAAAATTTCAACTCATTTGGGTACTCCTAGCTAGTACTTCCTTCAACAAGGCTTCTGTCTGACAAAAACTTGGAAAAATCACTGAGGAAGTGTCACTAGGCAAATGGAGCTAAAGTTTGGCATGAGGCAATATTTGGATGTAAGATCATACCCAAAAATTTTGGGAGCAAACAAGAAAGGATAGGTGGCACTTCCTTCACAAAAGACCACTCTCGACAGAAATGAAGAAATAATATTGGGGAATTATTTTGGGGCCAGGACAGGAAAGTTTGGACATATTTGGGGCTTATATGATATAAACAATTTATAAGAATTATTTGGAAATTTTGGGAGTGACATAAATATAGGTCAAATAGGGTTATTCCTTTAATAGAAAAAGGAATATTATTGAGAAAAAGAATTTTAGGGTTGGCTAGAATAGAAATGACATGATCTTGGGAAAGTTTTGAGAATGATGAGCCACTTGGGAGAAGAAATGAGCATGATCTCTCCGGTTTCAAGTCCACAAATCCACTCCAAAAATAAAATCAGAGCAAAAACCAAATAAATCAAAAAGAAAAAGAAAGGGCTAAAAACCAGGTTGTTACAAACCTCCCCCCTTAAAGAAATCTCGTCCTCGAGATTTGGTTGCCCAGGGAACAAGTATGACTTGAGGGCACTGTTTCCAATTCGGGTATCTATTTTCCTTTGCTTATTGTTCCTTCAGGAATTTCATATGATCTACTTACCTTGCTTTGGGGTGGTTTGATTCACCTTTCGAAATTCTGACAGGTTTTTCCTCATGTCCCAAATCCTTTTGCTAACGTTGATTCTCTCATATCTGTGGTGATATCCAATGGATCCGAGCATAAATTTCCCTTTGGTCATGAAAACCTTTTTTACTTCTGCCATGTGGTTTGCTCAAAAAAATGCATGTCTTCCGGGTTCAATAAATGTTGAGAATCATGGCCATTCTCCTAACAGGATCTGACTGCTCATAGGTGGTGCTGACTTATCTTGTTTTGTTTCTTTGGCTCGAGCATGCGACATGGACCAAATATTTGACTGCCTTCTATCGTGAGCAATATAAAAGGGTTATGGATTTATAGCTGTAGCATACCTCAAACATTAGCATCTTGAGACTGGCCTGACAGGGGTGTTGGTGGGAAGATACTTTTCATGAAAAGATGTTTGTGTTCTTGGTTCCACCAGCGAGTATACCTAGTTTGAACAGATTGTTCGGCTTTTGATTTACCCATGTTATTGGTGTACCCATTTGTGGTAATAGGCTGTGAGATGTTTTACACTATCGTTGAATTCAAACTGCTGAGGTTGCAAAGGAATCTTGGAATCTGACAGAACAGACTCGATATTCTGCACTAACCAGTTGGGGTAGGTGCTTTGGGGCACACGGGTCAGCGGGATATGAAGTCCTTGTAGAACATAGTAGGCCTCTAAGGGTATGTCTTTGTGGATCCATATGGCATCATGGCTTCCAACTGACTTCGGTATCCGGACCCTAATGGTCACGCAAAAATCATCATGCCTTTGTTGTCAGTATCACCCTTTGACGATCATGATTTTCGTTGTCAGGGTACCGTACTGAAATAGCTTGGCCACATATGTCCTTGATACTTCGTACGACCATGGATGTGGTTAGTGCAATATTTTGGCATTATTCCTTTTGCTTGCTTTCTGACAAGGGTCCGCACATATATGACATATATATACTCGGGGCTTGTAGCTGTACAGAGCTCATTGTTGAGGTCATTCATACAAGATGACGACAAGAGTTCGAGATATCACCTTGTCGGGTGCGGGAATAATGAATTTGGTAGCCATTGTCAAGACTGTTGATTCTGCGTTGTCAGCTCCAGAAATTGTCGATCCTTGCATTACATGAGATATGTCTCTACTTATCTTCATTGGCATGACTCATCAGGTTGTTGAATCCTTACCTTTCTTAGGTATATCTGCTTGATCATTGTCGTATCTCATATGAGTGACTGATATGACTGGGGATGCATGCCCACCATATATCTAATAATCATATGCAACCGAACACTCGATTCTTGGGGTAGGCATATGTCTTGACTGAGTGATACTTCTGACCAAAATGTTGCGGATCTGATTCTTGAATTGCGCTGTCATATACTGCCAACTCATAGTGTAATACCTGATGATGGTGCGTAGTGTTGTACTGACGCAGTCTTGGTGTCTTATGTGGGAAGCCATCCGAGTAGCTTGCCGAAGAAGACTCGATACTTTATGCTTGAAACTTCTGCCGCAGTGGCATGTTGGACAAGTCTGGGTTCCGTACCTGAGAAGCTTCTCCTCTGGTTGCTTGTTGAGAAAGATACAATTCCTTATGTCAGAAGCCTTTACCGAGGTATCTTGCTATGGAAGGCTGAGTATCTTGGACCGGAATCTATCCATATATTGTATTGACGAAAAATTGAGGAGCTTTGCACCATAAGCTTCTTCCAATAGCGTGTGGATGAAGACTGAGTTTATCATATCCAAAGCTTCATACCGTGATATGCATACTAAAAGCCATACATACCCATAATATTTTGGGATGGTTACTTGCATGAGAAATATTGTTTGGCTGTCTTCCTTGATAATAGCACATTCTGGCTTTCTTTCGGAGTGTAACATATTTCAAGCACCATTCATTGCTGAGCCAAAACTTTGTATATGATCCATACCTTTGACTGAAAATATATCTTTGATCTTGCACCTGACTTGTCTTCTGGCTGACTTTTCCATTAAGGTGTGAGGATTAAATACTGATGTGGACTTGATGTGTTTAGCTGAGCTTCTTCCAACTATTTCAAATCCATATTGCTTTTTCGGGTCCGGTGTCAGTTGATGAGCGACTTCCGTAAGGGGAAATAAGGTAACACCAAGGGACCAAAAGAAATAAGCAAAAGAAACAACTGAACTAAACAAAAGCACACAAAAACAATCAACTCACACACAAACAAAGTCACATATTACTGCTATTCACACAATATGCATGCCTACTTAAGCACACAAATCTCGGGGGATCTCCGGTACTACGATCTGACATGCTGTGACGGTGTGCACAAAGACGAATCTATGTGTGGAAGAGTTGGTGTCAACATAGCTACACCAAGTGTTGGCTTAGCTAGGTTGCATCCTTGACTGGCTCGGAGGCGAGGACGTACTTGGTAACCATGTAATAGGACACGAATGTCGCGACCACATTATTATCAAGCGGACGGAAGGGGTCTGTACTCGTCCAACGATCATCTATCTCTTGTCTATCTCAAGAACCATCTCACTCTTGGCTATCCGGCCAAGCAAATTAATCACCTCGATCACCTCGTGATCAATACCTCCACGTGATCACCGCGTGACCACATCACAAACTGGATGTGCATCCTCGAGATCATCCCAACATCATCATCGACATCCTGCCAAACTGCACCTCTCAAATATGTCAACATATAAATCACCTATAAGTCATTCCATCATGTGAGTGTTGATCGAATGGTGTGACCTAGTACGAACTTGTGCCCATGACCAAGGACGCGGATATCAATAGATTAAACACACACTCTGCAGAGGTTAGCACACTATACCCACATCACAGAACCCATGGCCTCGTGGTCCCATTCGGGTGGACCAACAGCGTTCCGAGAAAACCGATCTACTGCCATCACACTCTCCCGGCCACTCCGACCAACTCCCCTTTGGGCTCAATCATGGGTGGCCCTGATGCCACTCTGGACATCCAACGGCCACCATCATGGCAAAACATACACAGTTCCAAACGGGGACAAAGGGCCCTACAACTACGGGCACACAAGGCTTATACCGATTTACCTGATCAGGGTAACGCACACGTATAACCTTCCCTAGTTGGAGGCACCAACGAGAGGCATAACAATAGACGCATTAGGGCATCCCCATAAAGGCAAATGTGGCTGCACTGGAAAAGCCCGGTTCGGTGGCACCTGACCAACTAAGTGATGGAATTTATCCCCAAGATAGATCTATGATAACTGATACTCTGATATCATCTATCAACCTGTGATCCAAGTTATAGAAATATTAAACAAATGATCCATAGGGTAATATAATCACCTAATAATAAATCCCAAGGGTAGCATACTTCTAAGATCATGCTGAATCCAAAGACTATGATGCTACTAATCCAATAACAATATCAAGATATTAACCTAAGATCCGCATGATAGCATTAAACCCAAAATAATACTCCAAAGCATAATATCAAATCCTATCATGATAAACTAATAATCATAGCCACTATTAATCCAATGGCCACATGTCATCCACCATCTGCAAAGTATTAGTCCTAGGAATCCAAGCAATACCATGGCACTAGCAAGATCAAGATAACTCCAAGAAATGCCATGGATAATTCATTTGTAGATAATACAATAGTCTAAGCAATTTAAATTAAATAAACCATATTATTGCATTACAATCATGCAAATGGAGGGTGTGGCTTTCCTGGGAGGGATGACTTCATGTAGCGACCCGACCTCAAACGGTCAAGTCTCTGTGCTTCAGTGTCATCCGTGGATCGGTAATGCTGACACACACAGTACTCGAAGGATTTATAACAGAGTAGCAATCACACACTTATCACATCGGATGTCTCAAAAGAGAACTTATTACAATAAATATGGCTTAAGGCCATCTAATACGACAACATCGGAAGGCTTGGAAGATAAAGTGAGTCCATTAACTCCAACGGCATAGCTAAGCTGCACGGCAACGACCTAACGAACCTTACTCCTCATCTGAAAAGTCTGCAACATAATACGTTGCAGCCTGAAAACGGGTCAGCACATGGAATATGCTGGCAAAGTAACATAGTAGAGCAAGAACAGAATAATGCTATTACTACATGCATATTTGGTTGGTGGAAAGCTCTATGGTTACAGTTTTTGCGAAAAGCCAATTTTTCCCTACAACAAAGGAATAGTTTTTTTAAATTTACTATCATGGTAGTTGAAACATCATTGAGAAGGTTCCTCCAACTCAATCCCAATTGAAGTGATTAACAACCCAACAATATTAATTAAGAGTGATGAGATACTTAAGATACTCCAAGTACTAGATACTCAAGATTGTCCATAACCGAGGAGACGGCTAACCATGATTAGTTTGTACACTCTGCAGAGGTTTGCGCACTTTTCCCCACAAGACTCGATCTCCTTCCATTGGTTTTCTCGCACTACAGGGTGTTTGAGAAATGGATGACCGAGACACAGTCTTTCAGAAACATTAACTCTCTACTCCGGGTAGACCATACCAAACCTACAAACCCACTACCTGCTGATCTACCTCTTCAAGAGCATCACATAACTTACTTAGCTATGCTAGAGCCCATAATAGCTTGTGGCTGCACACGGAAGTTTTTAGCATGAATAATCTCAGTTCCCTTTGATCCTGGGTGGCGGTCCATAGGAAGATCACACGGGTACTTCGGGATTTTTCCAAAAAAATACAGGCAACACTGGGTACTCCATGTGCCTCAATCCACCCAGATGTGTATTTAAGTTGCCACCTTAAGTCGAACCATTAATTAACAATCTCACATCTGTCATGGATTTCACTCACCCAAACCACGTCTACGAGCATAGCATAGCAATATAAGCAACGCATAGAAGTAATTCCCAGGGTTTGAATGTAACAGGGCAATAGGTTATACCTCATCAACTACTTCCCAACCCACATGTTAATGACATCCTAATCATGCAATGTTTGAGGATTGGAACTAATGCATACAAACTGGGTGATAAAGGGGTATGATCAAAGTGTTACTTGCCTTGCTGATGATCCGTGAAACCTAGAGACTCCAAATAACACGCTTCGCACTCCGAGAATTCTATCGCAAACAAACAATAGCATACATAAGCAACAATCAAATAAACACGGACAAAACTCAAATAAGAAGAATTGACCAGAAAGTTCATCTTAAGAACTCCGGTTTGCAAAAAGAATCAAATCAAACGGAGCAACGAAACTCAAACGGCGAAGGAAACAAGATCTGTTTACTAATCTGAACTAAGGTCAAATTTTACAGTACCAAAATCTTGTTCAAGTTGGTTAAGCGGAAAGAGGGTCTCGAGACGAAGATCTAGGCGCTTGAATCGCCTGATTCCGACTAACGAGCGAAAAGATAAACTGAAATGAAAATCAGATCAGAAATCGGGATCGAGAAAAATCACAGAAAAATCCGATAAAAAGAAAACTGACGAACTGACTAACGAACGAGCGTTCATTATCTGTAACTAACGAGCAAATACCATTCGTTGAAACGAACGTACGGACGCACGTCCGCTAAATAGAAGAACTGGGAAAAACCGGCGAACCGAAAAAAAACGAACTAGGTTTTTTCCTTAAAAAACCGAATCGGTTTTCTTTTAAAAAAACTGGGTGGCGGCGGAATGACGCGTTACCTCTCCGGCGAGGCTCCGGCGAGGCGGGGCTCGGCAGCGGGCTTGCGGGGCAGCGGGGCGACGATGGCGCGGCGCGGTGAAGCTGCGGCGGCAGCGGCTTGTGGCGGCGGCGGTGAGGCGCGGGAGGCGGCGGCTCGGCTTGGGTGCGGGCTGCGGCGGCGGTGGCTTGTGGTGGGGGTGGCGGGGGTCGGGGCGACTTATAAAGGGGCAGGGCGGGGTGGCTTGGAGGAGGGGGCAAGGCGGCGGGGAGGAGGAGTTCGGCTCGGACTCCGGTCCGAGTCGGGGGCAGCGGCGCGCGCGGCTCCGCGCGGGAGACGGCGGCGGTGGGAGTTGGGCCGGCGGCTGGGCTTCGGCCCAGTCGGCCTAGGCGCGGTTTTTTTTAAATAATTGCACCGAACCAAAAATAAATCCTGGAAAATAAAATAAAAATCTGAAAATGCCAATCAAATTTTCACCGTCTAAATAGAATATTTAGAACGAGATGAACATTTTCTTGGCCCTAAAATGCAATTTTGAAAATGTGCAATTTTTCTAATACAAATAAAATCCAAGTAAAATCAAATAAATGATTTTAATATTTTTCCTCCAATATTCAATTATTTTGTAGAAGTCATATTATCTCTTCTCATATATTAATATGAAATATTGTTGAAGAGAAAAATAATCAAAATCAAAAATCCTCGTTTCATTATTTGATAAAAACCAAATATGAAAACCGGGAAATGCCCAACTCTCTCCGAGGGTCCTTGAGTTTCTTAGGATTTCAAGGATTCCGGAACGATAATGCAATAAAATATGATATGCATGAATGATCTATGTATAAATTCCAAATTGAAAATTTGGGATGTTACAAACCTACCCCCCTTAAGATGAATCTCGCCCTCGAGATTCGGGTTGGCTAGAAAATAGGTGTGGGTGGTCTTTGCTTAGATCATCCTCACGTTCCCAGGTGGCTTCATCCTCGGTATGGTGGCTCCACTAAACTTTGGAAAACTTGATAACCTTGTTGTGGGTGATTCGGCTAGCAAACTCAAGAATCTTAACCGGCTTTTCCTCATAAGTCAAATCACTGTCCAACTGAATCGCCTCCAAGGGTACTGTATCTCTTAACGGTATATCGGCCATCTCAGCATGACACTTCTTCAACTGGGAAACGTGGAACACGTCATGAACTCCTGACAGTCCCTCAGGTAACTCCAACTTGTAGGAAACTTCTCCCATCCGTTCCAAAACACGATACAGTCCTACAAATCTCGGGGCTAACTTTCCTTTAACTCCAAAACGTTTCACTCCTCGCAAGGGGGATACTCGCAGATATGCTCTGTCTCCAATTTCGTAGGTTACCTCCTTGCGCTTCGAGTCTGCATAACTCTTCTGCCTGGACTGAGCAATCTTCAGTCTATCACGAATCAGCTTAACATTCTCTTCAGACTCCTTGATCAAGTCTGGTCCAAACAACTGTCGGTCTCCTACTTCATCCCACATTAACGGCGTTCTGCACCTTCGTCCGTACATGGCTTTGAACGGTGCCATCTTCAACTAGCTTGGTAGCTATTGTTGTACGAGAACTCTGCGTAAGCCAAATTGTCATCCCAACTAGATCCATAATCTAGCACACAGGCTCTCAACATGTCCTCCAGAATCTCATTGACTCTCTCTGTCTGTCCATCCGTCTGCGGGTGAAACGCTGTACTGAACTCCAGTCTTGTTCCCAAGGTCTGGTGCAACTGATGCAAAAACTTTGAGGTAAAATGGGTTCCTCTATCTGATACGATGGTCGTCGGAACTCCATGCAGACATACGATCCTGGACATATATATCTTGGCCAACTTTGCATTGGTATAAGTGGTTTTCACTGGGATAAAGTGAGCCACTTTGGTCAAGCGATCAACTACTACCCATATGGAATCATATCCTGATTTGGTCCTGGGCAATCTGGTGATAAAGTCCATGCCAAGTTTATCCCACATCCATTCGGGTATCGACATAGGCTGTAACAATCCTGCCGGCTTTTGATGCTCTTCCTTCACTCTCTGACATACATCACATACAGCTACGTACTCGGTAATATCCTTCTTCATCCCTGTCCACCAAAAACGTTCCTTCAAATCCAAATACATTTTGGTGTTTCTGGGGTGTATCGAGTATGGTGAGTCATGAGCCTCCTGAAGTATTAACTTCCTGATTTCTGCGTTGTTGGGCACATAAACTCGGTCCTCAAACCATAAGGTGTCGTGCTCATCCTCACGAAAACCTTTGGCCTTTCCTTTGCTCATCTTCTCCTTTATCTCAGCAATCTCTTTATCATCCTTCTGAGCTTCCCGAATCTTACCCAACAGCGTCGACTGAACCTCCATTGTTGCAATAAAACCTCTTGGAACAATCTCCAATCGAAGTTCCATGATATCATCTGCTAACTCCTTCGGCAATCCCTTACCTTCAAGGATATTAGCATAACTCTTCCGGCTCAAAGCGTCTGCTACGACATTGGCCTTTCCTGGATGATAGTGCAGCTTCATTTCATAATCCTTTATAAGCTCCAACCATCTCGTCTGCCTAAGGTTCAGTTCCTTCTGTGTGAAGATGTACTTCAAACTCTTATGATCCGTGTACACATCACAATGGTTTCCAATGAGGTAATGTCTCCAAGTTTTCAATGCATGCACTACGACTGCTAAATCCAAATAATGTGTGGCATAATTCAACTCGTGAGGTTTTAGTTGTCGCGAGGCATACGAAACAACTCTTCCATCCTGCATAAGCACACATCCAAGTCCTAAGCGAGAGGCGTCTCAATACACTTGGAAATCCTTATGTATATCTGGCAGTTTCAGCACTGGGGCTGTAGTCAAACATTTCTTCAACTCCTGGAAACTTGCCTCGCAATCTTCTGTCCATTTAAACTTGGTATCCTTCATCAATAACTCCGTCATTGGCTTCGCAATCTTGGAAAAATTCTCAATGAATCTCCAATAGTATCGGGCGAGTCCAAGAAAACTGTGGATCTCGCTAACTGAAGTGGGTGCTAACCATTCAGTGACTGACCGAACCTTGCAGGGGTCTACTGCTATGCCTTCTCCTGATATAACATGTCCAAGGAATCCAACTTCCTTCAACCAAAACTCGCATTTGCTGAACTTGGCATACAACTGATGTTCCCTGAGTTTCTCGAGAACTAAACGCAAATGCTCCTTGTGCTCCTCTTCAATCTTCGAGTATACCATAATATCATCAATAAACACCACAACAAACTTGTCCAAATATTCCATGAATACCTTGTTCATCATGCTCATGAAATAGGCAGGGGCGTTAGTCAGTCCAAACGACATGACCGTATACTCATATAATCCGTAACGCGTGGTGAATGCTGTCTTTGGTATATCTTTCTCTCGAATCTTCAACTGATGGTATCCCGATTGCAAATCGATCTTCGAAAACACCTTAGCTCCTTGCAGCTGATCAAACAGATCATTGATCATCGGCAGTGGGTACTTGTTCTTGATTGTCACTTCATTCAAGGTCCGATAATCAACAACCATTCTAGGGATTTATCCTTCTTCTCAACCAAAAGAACTGGGGCTCCCGAAGGTGATGAACTTCTTTGAATGTAATCTTTCTCCAATAACTCCTTGATCTGTTTCTTAATCTCTTCCAGATCATTCGCGGGCATCCGATAGGGTCTCTTGGATATTGGCCCTGTCCTTGGCAATACTTCTATCAAAAAATCGATGTCTCGATCCAGTGGCATGCTTGGTAATTCCTCTGGGAAAACATCCGGGTAATCCCTCACTACAAGCACTTCCTCCTGAACAACTCCCGTGAGGGTATTCACTTGGCTCCTCCTAGGCACATGCCTAGATACATACTTAATCTTTTTTCCCTCCGGGGTGGTGAGATAAATCGTCTTACTAGCACAGTCAATACTTCCTCCATACTTGGACATCTAGTCCATGCCTAATATCACATCCAATCCTTGTGACTCCAAGATAATTAGGTCGGACGGAAAAACATGGGCGCCAATGGTTAGGGGTATCTGGTCGCACCATCGACTAGCCATATACTCTGCTCCGGGTGAACTCACTAAGAGAGGGGTCCTAAGGGTTTGGGTTGGTAGTTTAAACTTATCCATGAATCCCCTTGATATGTATGAATGCGATGCACCAGTATCAAAAAGAACAAGAGCGGTAAACGACTTAACCAAAAACTTACCTATTACCGTGTCCAGCTGCTCTTCAACCTCCTCCACATTAACGTGGTTCACTTGTCCTTTGTTGAATGGATTGGGCTTCTTCCCAGCGCTCCCATTTCTGTTTCCATTCTTTCCTTCAGGGCACTCCATGGCATAGTGTCTAGTCTTCCCGCACTTGAAGCAAGTAACGTGACTTAGATCCCTTTTGGCGGGTGTGGCTGGATTGGGGCGGTTCTGATTGTTATTGGCTCCGTTCCCATTCCCATTCTTAGTACCATTGTGGTTATGCGATCCTCCTCTGGTGTGGTTATGACCTCCATGGTTATGTACAAGTCCTCCCGAGTTCTGGTTAGGCGAGGCTTCTGCTGAGCTCCTGAGTTATACCTCCCTTGTCCATACTTCCTCTTATGGCTCTCAATCTACTGCGGCTTCCCTTCAATCATAAGAGCCTTATCTACCAACTCCTGGTAGTTGTTGAAGGTTGCTACCATCAACTGCATACTCATCTCATCATTCAGCCCTTCCATAAACTTCTCCTGCTTCGCGGCATCTGTGGCCACATCGTCAGGGGCCTAGCGAGATAGCTTGCTAAACTCATCCACGTACTGAGCCACCGTACGGTTCCCCTAGCGAAAATCGCGAAACTCACGCTTCTTCAGATTCATGGCTCCAGTTGAGACATCGGCTGTGCGGAAAGCTTGCTGAAACGGGTCCCATGTCACCATGGCTATGGGGTAGGTGACAGTGTAATTCTCCCACCATGATGCTGCTGGTCCATCCAACTGATGTGCGGCAAAACGCACCTTCTCAGCATCAGTGCATCCTACAGTGATTAACTCCCTTCCAATCCCGCGGAGCCAATCATCTGCTACTATAGTCTCGGTGCTACTGGAAAACACCGGCGGTTGTAATCTTAGAAAATGGGCTAGGTTGTCCACTGGCGGCGGGTTGTTGTTGTTGTTGTTGTTGCCCTGGTTCTGAACTAGCAATTGCATCAAGGTGTTCTACTGCTGGATCAACTGAGTGAGCTCCGGCGGGAAGGCAAAACCAGTGTCACGTCTCGCAGGCATCTGATGGGTTTAGATGGAAGAGATTAGAATAGAATGAGGTCTAATGAGAAGGCACTACCCATATGCACATGAGACAAACACAATCATTTCACTCAATCAATCAAGCAAGGGCATACAAGTGGTCGAACTATCGCAAAAGTGCTCAACTACTACTAAATACATGGGGAAATACTACTAATCATTGGGTGGTCATCTAGAAATTTTGATCGGTGGAAGACTCCATGATATCTGCTCCAGCTTCGTCTTCAAAGTCATCATCACTAGGGTCGGAGTCGGTGTCGTCGATGATGATGTAGTCCTCCAGACGAATCTCCTTGGGTTCTTCATCTTCTTCTACTGGAGTGGGGTCTCCCATGAATATTCCGATCTTCTTAATCAGGTCATCATTCTTCTCTAGTAGTTTCGCAATTTCCTACTCATATCCATCGCGTGCAGACTTAAGTTCTTCTTCCAGCTCGATGATCCTTGTCTTCGCCTTCTTCAAATCTATCATGTCCGTGCACATCTGATTCTCCTGGCGTCGAATGTGTTGGTTTAGTTCCTAGATGAAAGCTGCAATTGATCTATCCTTCCTGGTGCTGATCATCTCCCATTGCTCGTCTCGACGCCCACAGATCTGGTAGATAGTGTCCTTAAGATCCTTGTGATATGCTTCTCCAATGCGTCCCATGGTGATGTGAGCTGCCATACTCTTTCCTAAACTCCAGGTTGGTGTGTCGAAGGAAAATTCTATAGGTTTAGTGACTGGCATGAAGGTCCTTCCTAGAACTTGAACTTGAATCATCCATCGCTCCCATTCTGGTAAAGTGGCATTGTAAGTCCCGGTGAAGCTTGGTATTCTTGTGTTCAGGTATCTAGTGACTTCCTTCAAGTGTCGTCCAAAAAGTGCGTCTTCATCCGGTTGTGCAAACTTGTTCCTTGCGTCCGCCATCCTAAAGAGTGGAAAATGGAGAGGAGTCAGAAATGAGAAGATAATAGTGATCTAGGGCTTTAGCTTAGTGGTCATGTCCTACACTCAGCATGTGCTCTGATACCATCTTTGTAGCGACCCGACCTCAAACGGTCAAGTCTCTGTGCTTCAGTGTCATCCCTGGATCGGTAATGCTGACACACACAGTACTCGAAGGATTTATAACAGTGTAGCAATCACACACTTACATCAGATGTCTCAAAAGAGAACTTATTACAATAAATATGGCTTAAGGCCATCTAATACGATAAGAGGGGAAGGCTTGGAAGATAAAGTGAGTCCATCAACTCCAACGGCATAGCTGAGCTTCACGACAACGACCTAATGAACCTTACTCCTTGTCTGAAAAGTCTGCAGCATAATACGTTGCAGCCCAAAAATGGGTCAGCACATGGAATATGCTGGCAAAGTAACACACTAGAGCAAGAACAGAATAATGCTATCACTACATGCATATTTGGCTGGTGGAAAGCTCTATGGTTACAGTTTTTGTGAAAAGCAAATTTTTCCCTACAACAAAGGAATAGTTTTTTAAAATTTACTATCATGGTAGTTGAAACATCATTGAGAAGGTTCCTCCAACTCAATCCCAATTAAAGTGATTAACAACCCAACAATATTAATTAAGAGTGATGAGATACTTAAGATACTCCAAGTACTAGATACTCAAGATTGTCCATAACCGGGGACACGGCTAACCATGAATAGTTTGTACACTCTGCAGAGGTTTGCACACTTTTCCCCACAAGACTCGATCTCCTCCGTTGGTTTTCTCTCACTACGGGGTGTTTGAGAAACGGATGACCGAGACACAGTCTTTCAGAAACATTAACTCTCTACTCCGGGTAGACCATACCAAACCTACAAACCCACTACCTGCTCATCTACCTCTTCAAGAGCTTCAGGTAACTTACTCAACTATGCTAGAGCCCATAATAGCTTGTGGATGCACATGGAAGTTTCTAGCATGAATAATCTCAGTTCTCTTTGAGCCTAGGTGGCCGTTCATAGGAAGATCACACGTGTACTCCGGGATTTCCAAAAAAATACAGGCAACACTGGGTATTCCAGGTGCCTCAATCCACCCAGATGTGTATTTAAGTTGCCACCTTAAGTTGTACCATTAATTAACAATCTCACATCTGTCATGGATTTCACTCACCCAAACCACGTCTATGAGCATAGCATAGCAATATAAGCAACGCATAGAAGTAACTCCTAGGGTTTGAATGTAACAGGGCAATAGGTTCTACCTCATCAACTACTTCCCAACCCACATGTTAATGACATCCTAATCATGCAATGTTTGAGGATTGTAACTAATGCATAAAAACTGGGTGATAAAGGGGTATGATCAAAGTGTTACTTGCCTTGCTGATGATCCGCGAAACCTAGAGACTCCAAATAACACGCTTCACACTCCAGGAATTCTATCGCAAACAGACAATAGCATACATAAGCAACAATCAAAGAAACACGGATAAAACTCAAATAAGAAGAATTGAACAGAAAGTTCAACTTAAGAACTCCGGTTTGCAAAAAGAATCAAATCAAACGGAGCAACGAAAGTCAAACGGCAAAGGAAACAAGATCCGTTTACTAATCTAAACTAAGGTCAAATTTTATAGTACCAAAATCTTGTTCAAGTTGGTTCAGCGGAAAGAGGGTCTCGAGACGAAGATCTAGGCACTTGAATCGCCCGATTTCGACTAACGAGCGAAAATATAAACCGAAACGAAAATCGGATCAGAAATCACAATCGAGAAAAATTGCGAAAAAATCCGATAAAAAGAAAACTGACGAACTGACTAACGAATGAGCGTTCGTTATCTGTAACTAACGAGCGAAAACCGTTCGTTGAAACGAACGTACGGAAGAACGTCTGCTAAATAGAAGAACCGGGAAAACCTGGCGAACCGAAAAAAGACGAACTAGGGTTTTTTTCTAAAAAAACCGAATCGGTTCACTTAAAAAAAATACTGGGCGGCGGCAGCACGACGCGTTACCTCTCTGGCGAGGCTCCGGTGAGGCGGGGCTCGGCGACGGGGCGACGACAGCGCCGCGCGGCGAAGCGGCGACGGCGGCGAGGCGCGGGAGGCGACGACGGCTGCGGCTCGGCTTGGGTGCGGGCTGTGGCGGTGGCGGCTTGTGGTGGGGGTGGCGGGGGTCGGGGCAGCTTATAAAGGGGCGGGGCGGGGTGGCTTGGAGGATGGGGCAAGGCGGCAGGGAGGAGGAGTCCGGCTCAGACTCCGGTCCAAGTCGGCGGCGGCGGCGCGCCCGGCTCCGCGCAGGAGGCGGCGGCGGTGGGAGTTGGGCCGGCGGCTGGGCTTCGGCCCAGTCGGCCTAGGCACGGTTTTTTTTAAATAATTCTGCTGTACCGAAAATAAATCCTAGAAAATAAAATAAAAATCTAAAAATGCCAAAACAAATTTTCACCGTCTAAATAGAATATTTAGAACGAGATGAACATTTTCTTGGCCCTAAAATGCAATTTTGAAAATGTGCAATTTTTCTAATGCAAATAAAATCCAAGTAAAATCAAATAAAAGATTTTAATATTTTTCCTCCAATATTTCAATTATTTTGGAGAAGTCATATTATCTCCTCTCATATATTAATATGAAATATTGTTGAAGAGAAAAATAATCAAAATCACAAATCCTCGTTTTATTATTTGATAAAAAACCAAATATGAAAACCGGGAAATCCCCAACTCTCTCTGAGGGTCCTTGAGTTGCTTAGGATTTAGAGAATTGCAGAACGAAAATGCAATAAAATATGATATTCATGAATTATCTATGTATAACATTCCATATTGAAAATTTGGGATGTTACACTTCACCAGAAAGAAGTGCGAGAAGCTCGTGGAAAGAATCGCCGGAAAACGATCTCTCTCGGAGGGGCTGAATAAGGGCAAGGGCATAATGGTCATGTTCATAATGTTATAACATGGTGAAAATGATTCAATCGGAACAGGCTCGACGGGATGAAGAATTGGGCTTTCGAATCACCTGATTTGGAGTTGGGAGTGAAAAGATATGATGGTTTGACTGCCAGGGACATATCTGTGAATAAAATCTTCACAAACTGGCCCGTGACTGAAAAACAGAACACGCACTCGAGGAAATACGCTTTCAATGAAATGAAAGCGCACTTCTGGCCGAAGAATAAGAGAGTACGCTTTCACCAGAGGAAAACATATTCCGGGAAATGCTTGTCCACTTATCCACGTCAGCGGGCCCACGAGGTCAATGCATAGAAGTTGACGAGCGAGACCCACTGGCAGGGGGGTGGTCTTCGTGGAAAAATTCACAATTTTGACCTCAAGACGAAATCAAATCACATAATGAACTGCCCGTGAAAGTAGTTCACGCCGCTGACCATTTTGTGTAGCGCCCGCCACGCAGGCGCCACACCCTACGGTGCAACGCCTAGCTCGGGGGCGTTGGACGCCAGTCCACCTTGGCAGCCCTGGGCCCCGCACCCAGCAGTGCAGCGCCTCCGAGCTAGGCGCCCCACATGAAATGTGCAACGCCTAGCCCTCAGGCGCTGCATTGTGACTTAGATGCAGCCCGCGCGCTAGCCGTCCCCAACCCACCCCGGCCATTGCCAGTTACAGAACTACGGTGGCGGCGGCCATCTCCTCTCCCCCTCTCACCCCCTTTCCCAAATCCTTTAGATTTGACGATTTGGTCCGTGGATTCCTTCACCAATCCATCCTAGAAGGTACTTTCCTCCGATCCCCTTCTTTCTATCCATAGAATGTTTGAAGATTTGGGGAACCCTTGTTTGAATCTTGCATGTATTAGATTTGGGGAACCCTTGTTAGATTAGAATGTTGCATGTATTAGAATCTTGCATGTATTAGATACCTAATTTTTCAACCCTAGTTTAGTTGATTTTATTGAAAAGATATGGTTTGGATACATAGGTTGACATGTTATTTATATGGAAAAGATATTTGTATTGAATCTTGCATGAAGTAGGCCTAGTTTAGTTTATTTGTGTTGAAATTATATTTGTATTGACAAGAATGCTTTGGATACATATGCTTTGAATTTTGCATCTACTAGGCGTACTTTAGTTTATTTGTATTCAGAAGATAATCGTGTTGACAAGAAAGCTTTCTTTCAAATTGTTAGGATGGTTTGGTTTCTGGATGATCACTGGGACAAACAACACCGGTCGTACGCTATGTCGGTGGAGCAGCGGGTAATAATGAAAGTGGCCGGTGTTATGAATTTTGTGTTTATTTCAAACACAAATGCCCCATACATAATGTTATGAATTGTTTGTTTGTAGGATCTTGCACCTCTGAAGCTTCGGTCTCACGGGGTCACCGTTGGGTGGATGCGCTATGATGAGCGATACACACCGTATGTAAGGGAGACAGGACTTCTCCCTTTCATTCAGTTGGTCAGGTGGTCGACGCCACCCAACAATGCTACAGCACTCACCGTGCTTATCGATCATTGGAGGCCGGATACACACAGTTTCCATCTTCGGTCGAGGGAGATGACCGTGACGCTCTAGGATATTGCTATGATCACCGGTCTTCCTATCAATGGGAATCCTCTATGTATGAACACCGATTCTGATGGGTGGCACGCGAATATGCATGCCCTTATCGGTATGGTTCCTCCGGAGCCTCGGGAACCAGAAGCAGAAAACAAGAAGAAGTAAAGAGTCGCAACCGGTGCTCCTTTCACGTGGATTACTGGGCACTTTGGTACTTGCCCTGAGGAAGCTAATGAGGACACGGTCAAGACATATGCTCTTGTCTACATGTGGTACGTGATATCCAGGACTATGTTTGCTGATGGCATAGGCAAGAATGCTCCATGGATGTGGCTGAAGGCGTTGACCGTCTTCGATAGCAAATGGAATTGGAGTTCGGCGACACTGGCTTACTTGTATAGATAGGTCTAAAGTTGTTTCCTTTTCACTTCATTGTTACATTATCAATGCGATCTTGCTGTTAATTCAACCATGTTCTCTTTTATGTGCAGTTGGATGAAGCTTTTTGTAGGCCATCTGGAGGTATTGGTGGATGTCTGCTCGCGCTTTCCATATGGAGCTGGGAGCATTTGCCGGTTGGACGACCGAAGACCGTGAAGTACGAGGATTGGGACGACAAAGATGACCCACTACGGCTCCCCACTTGGGCTTATAAGTGGAATGTGTTAAATGAGACGACGGATGATCCCTCGTGTCGGTGGGAACGACACCTATGGATCACAAGAATCCCTACTGTGGTTAGCGGGGCGCGGGGTCGTGAGAAGAGCGGATCAAACAGGTAGCACACGGTTCGTTTATCCAGGTTCGGGCCGCGAGGATGCGTAAAACCCTACTCCTACTTTGGTGGATTGTATATCTATGTTCTTGAGCTAGCTATGGGGCGTGAGGAGCTCCAAAAAGCCGAATCCTTCCTCTGGTCGCCTCGGGCCTCCTTTTATAGAAAAAAGGGGTTGCCACAGTGGCACACAGGAGGTGGAAAGGGTACAGTGCTGCGAGGTTATCCCTCGCATCAGATGACAAGGCGCATTTAATGCGTCTTGCTTAGGTGTCCTTGCTTTATCGGGGACGGGGGAGCAACCTGTCTCGTCCGTCGCCGCTCTTTCTTCTGTCGACACGCTCCCTGGCCAGCGACGCCGGTGATGCCCTGTAGGTAGGCAGGCAGCTGAGGTGGCACAGTGGTGGGTCTTCACGAAGATCTGCATGCCGCCACGCAGGTGCCTGCCCAGCTGGTTGGGTCGGCAGCTGCATGCATGCGGTGGTGGAGGTCTTGGCCTTGGCGTCATTCTAGTTCTCTTGAGCTTCGGTCTTACCCTGGCTCACCTCCCTTGCCTTGCTTGGTGTGGTGGTATCCGCAGCTCAGACTGCCCGTGCACAGTTATAGGGGTACAAAAAAGTGTACCCCTCTTTTTGTACACCGACAGGAGCCCCCGAGACTGGGCCACACATAAGCGCAACGCGTTGTTGGGCTAGGCCCAAAAACAGTGCGCGGGCAGGCAGGGCGGTTTTTACCGCGGTAAGATTCTTCGCGCGCTGCGCTTCCCACGATTCCCGCGCATGGCGCGGCATGGGGAGGCACGTGTGACGTGGCGGCATGCGTGGGGTTGGTTCCCGCAGGCATGCGTCACATCGTAGTAAAGGGGCGGTTCGCGCCTTCCCCATAGACGGAGGGAGGCGTGGAGGCGCGGCCCATTTACTGATTGAGGCTGAGGCGCGGTCTTCAAGGCGTCCACTCCCCACGATCACGGGGTGGGGAGTGGTCGTCTCACCCGTCCCCTCGGTTCTGCACGTCCGCCACGTGTCTCCCATGCGCCTGGGGTGGCAAACGGTGGAGGCCGGAAACCGGGCCATCGCTGGTTGGGGCGGCGGGTCGGTCCTGGCTCCCTGCGCCTTCCGTATCTTGATTGGCTGAGCGAGGCGGCCGAGCCCCAACCCCGATCCTTTATAAAGAGCAGGAGGGGGGATGGCGTCCCGCATTCTTTCATCTTCTTCTTCCTTCAGCTTCTGCTCCTCCCTTCCATCTATCATGGAGAGAGGGAATCCCGGTCCTTCAACAGTGGCGGCGAGGGTCACCGCTCGACAACACATCCCGCCTTCTCCTGCGCCTGCGGTGGCAGAGCCAGCCGCGAGGGGAAGGGGGAGGGGGCGAGGCCGTGGGCAGACGCGCCGGCCTCGCCTCCGCCAGCAGCTCCTCCTCCAATGGAGGGCCATGTTGGGGATGACCCCTGTGAGTTCTTCGTCAGGCTGCGCCGGCCGCCGCGCCGTCGCCTTCGTCTCCCGACTCCATTTGCGCGGGAGATGGAGCTGGATCCGTCGGAGTCATTGCGGCTGCACATGAGGGGCTGCGGGATCAGTGGCACGCGGGTCCGCGTCGACTTCCCCGCCCCTCACGTGATTTATCTTCGTAGGGGATGGAAGACGTTTGCTCATATCCACCGCTTGACGGAGGGGCTCACTCTCCATTTTAAGCTGATGGAGGGTGGCCTTCTCTCCATCAAGGTCTTTGGGCTCTTTGGGACCCGTGCAAGGTGCTGCGTGGAGAGCTCTTCTGATAGTGAAGACTCCTCCTCGGGCGGGAGTGACGAGGAGGACAGCGGCAGTGACGACGAGGGTAGTAGGCGGCAGGATGACGGGTCCGACTAGGTGTCGAGTGCCGCTCCGTGCGGCACCGGTGACCCCATCATCCGTGTCGCCGGCTCCCTGAACTTCTCGGGGTCGTCTCCTTGGGCGGGTGGCGTTGGGAGGCTGCGGAAGAGGAAGAGGGCGGGCGGCAAGGCCGTCAAGTCAGAGTACGCGGGCACCGATGCCTTCGACGTGTGCTGACGTCCTGCCGCCTCGTCTTCGAGCTCTGCTTCCGGCGCCGCCATCACCATCCAGCCTTTGGATGGCCACCAAGATGTTCTCTTGGTGTCTTCTGCCACCCGTAGCTCGCCTAGGCGCTCCTTTTGTCCTTTTTGCCTCCTTGACCTGCCTCCTAAGGAGAGGGACAAGAAAGGGATTACGGCACCTTATCTCTTTTTAGTTTGTCAGCCTTCGGGCCTTTGTTGAATTTAAAACTTGTAATCCCATCATTCATGTTTTTCATTCCCTATGGACTGTACCTGAGTGGAATGTTTTTTAATGAAAAAGGGATGCTTGTCGGGTCATTTGTTTGCGGGTGGAACCCACGACAAGGAGTAAATCCTTGATATCTTCAAGATAAACATTTCTTTGCCCGGCAACAGGCCTTGCCGTCTCCCCACTTCGCTCGACCTTCCTCACGCCTTTGGCGGAGGCAGGGATGAGGCGGGTTCAGGCTCCTTGTTTCATCCTTTCGCTGCCGCGACTACGACCAAACTTGGCCCCAGGAACGAGCCCTAGGGCCTAGAGTTAGGGGAGCACGGTAGCTTAGGGGAAAACGAGGTTTCACATACCTCAATCCATAATGGAATGCATGATAAGGGATGAAGAACTTATCTGAAGCTGCAGTCCCCGGCAACCCTGGTTCGCCGTGGGTGAATCTTTGCTCTTGCAGCCCCCGGCAATACTGGCTTGCCGGGGGCTAGATGCTGGTCTGTTCCTCTTTTTTTCTCCCCAAGTGGTTTGGCACGGATATCTGTGTGTCCTGTGAACCAAAGAAGACAAAAGAAAGACAAAGAGACGCACACTCGACCTCTAAGCTAGGGGTTAGTCGCCGCTAAGCACTATCAACCCTAACCAAGGACGAGACTCGACCTAGCATGCATGCTATAACTTAGGGCGCCAGTGCTTCATTTATTTATGCTCAGGGTCTGCGCCTGGCTTTGTACAAAGGGTTACATGCATCATCGGCAAGGCTCGTACAAAAGGTGGCTTGCCGGGGGTCCCGGCAAGCCGCGCCTCATGGGTAAAACTTGCAAAGATGCTCAATGTTCCAAGAGTTACTCACCGGAACGGCATCTTCGGTCACCAGGCGGACTGCGCTGGGCCTAGTGACTCATATTACCCGATAAGGGCCTTCCCACTTTGGCATCAACTTGTTGGAATTCTTGGACGATTGAACGCGCCGAAGAACAAGGTCGCCTGCCTCAAAGCTTCGGGCATGAACCTTGCGACTATGGTAGCGGCGCAAGGCTTGCTGGTAGTGCGCTGCTCTCACAGCCGCCCAAAGACGATCTTCCTCAAGGAGCGTTGCGTCATCTTGCCGCAATTGCTCTTGCTCAAGCTCGTCATAAGCGAGTACTCGAGGTGACCCGTATATGAGTTCCCTAGGGAGAACTGCTTCTGCCCCGTATACCAGGGCAAAGGGTGTCCGGCCGGTGGCTCGATTTGGTGTCATTCTGATTGACCAAAGAACCACCGGCAATTCATCAATCTAGCGCCTTCCACTCTTGTGCAGTCTGTCAAAGGTCTTTGTCCTCAGGCCTCGCAGTACTTCAGCATTTGCCCTCTCAGCTTGACCATTGCTTCGTGGGTGAGCAACGGAAGCGAAACAGACCTTGCTGCCGAGGTCTTGAATATATTGCATGAAGGTGTGGCTTGTGAACTGCGTGCTGTTGTCGGTGATAACCCTATTGGGTACACAAAAACGACACACCAGTCCTTTGAAGAACTTGACGGCTGACTGTGCTGTGACCTTCCTCACTGCTTCCACTTCTGGCCACTTTGTGAACTTGTCAATTGCAATGTACAAGTACTCAAAGCCCCCGACAGCGCGGGGGAAAGGGCCCAGTATGTCGAGCCCCCAGACCGAGAAAGGCCAGGAGAGAGGAATGGTTTGAAGGGCTTGAGCTGGCTGATGAAGCTTCTTTGAATGGAACTGACACGCTTCACACTTGGTGACTAGTGTCGTCGCATCCTGGAGGGCGGTGGGCCAGAAGAAGCCTTGCCGAAACACTTTGCCGACAAGGGCCCTTGACCCGATGTGGGATCCACATATGCCTCCATGTATCTCCGCCAACAGCCCCAGTCCTTCCTCTCAAGGGATACACTTCAATTTCACGTCGTTCGGCCTCTTTCTGTACAGGACGTCATCGACGAACTGGTACATAGTAGAGCGACGGGCTACTTTTTCCACTTCTTCCTGCTCCTCAGGAAGTCCCCCTGTTTGGAGGAATCAGACGGTATGTTGTCCCACGCTAGAGCCTGGGCTCGACGGCGAGGACTAAAGGCATTTCCTCCGCTATCGGAGCGGCTGTCTCCATGGCAAGAGCTTGATGCTCTGTCGGAGCTAGCCGTCCTGCGGCGGGCTCAGTGTCTCTGGCAACATCCTTGCCGGCGGCTTCGGGGAGCTCGGCGGGAAAGTACTTGCCGGGCCCTGATTTTCTCCTCTTGTTCTGCTCTGTTGATGGATCAACGGATGGCTGAGTTAGCCAAAGCATAAAGGTACCTGGTTCCACAGGTAGCTTGAGGGCGGCGCATTTCGACAGGTAATCGGCAATATCATTCTCCGCTTGGGGAACGTATTCTGCTTGTATACCGTCAAAACGCTCTTCCAGCTTTCTCACTTCATCGACGTAGGCCTTCATCAACGGGCTCTGGTAATCCTTGTTGACTTGCTTGACGACAAGTTGCGAGTCGCCTTTGACGACGAGTTTCTTGATTCCGGGCTCCACCGCGATCCTAAGACCGGCAAGCAGCCCTTCGTACTCAGCCGTATTGTTTCTTGACACCTCCCTGGGGAAGTGCATCTGGATCACGTACTTGAGGTGCTCTCCGGTGGGCGCGACAAGAAGTACGCGAGCCCCGGCGCCCTGTAAGGAGAAAGCTCCATCAAAGTACATGATCTAGTCGCAACTTGCCTTCTTGCCGGGGAGAGCAGTCTCTTGGGTTTCTTCGTCGGGCGTCGCGGTCCATTCTGCAACAAACTCTGCCAGGACTCGGCTTTGAATCGTTGAGGTACTCTCAAACTTGAGGCCAAAGCTGGACAGTTCCAGTGCCCACTCTACGATCCTTCCCGTTGCGTCTGGATTGTGCAATATCCGTCACAGAGGGAGGCGAGTGACGACAGTGATCTCGTGTGCCTGGAAGTAGTGACACAGCTTCCTCGAGGCCATAAGAAGGTCGAAGAGCAGTTTCTGCACACCGGAGTACCTCGATCTAGCCCCCTGCAGGAGGGAACTAACAAAGTAGACCAGGTGCTGCATCATTTTCTTCTTTGGCGGCACTTCAATTGGCTGCGTCGTCTCGGCATCGGTGGCATCGGGCTCTGTCGCTGCTATTACCTCATCATCAATTTCTCTCTGCGCCACTAGTGCGGCGCTGACCACCTGGTTCGTTGCCTCCAGGTACAGCAGCAATGGTTCCTGTGGCCTAGGCGCAACTAGTATTGGCACGGAGGAGAGGTACCTCTTCAAATCTTGCAATGCTGCTTCGGCTTCTGGCGTCCACTCCATCGGGCCCGCCTTTTCAAAATCATGAAAAAGGGAAGGGCGTGCTCAGCGGACTTGGAAATGAACCTGCTCATGGCGGCAACGCAACCAGCAAGCCGACGCACATCCTTGACTCGCTTGGGCGCTTCAATCAGCTCTATAGCTTTGATCTTGTCTGGATTGGCCTCTATCCCACGCTGTGACACAAAGAACTCGAGAAGCTTGCCAGACGGGACGCCGAAGACGCACTTCTCAGGGTTCAGCTTTAGATTGATCTTGCATAGGTTTGCAAATGTTTCTTGTAAATCTGATATGAGGGTTGCCCTGTTCTTGGTTTTGACCACTATATCATCCATATAAGCTTCCATATTTCTATGGAGCTGGGGTTCAAAACCAATCTGGACCGCCCTTGCAAACGTTGAACCAGCACTCTTCAATCCGAAAGGCGTCCGTATAAAGCAATACGTACCACATGGGGTGATGAATGCCGTTTTCTCTTCATCTTCCCTTGTCATGAAGATCTGGTGGTAGCCGGAGTAGGCATCGAGGAATGACAACACATCACACCCAGCTGTGGAGTCAACAATCTGGTCGATGCGCGGCAACGGGAAGGGGTCTTTGGGACAAGCCTTATTAATATCTGTGTAATCAATACACAGCCTCCACTTCCCATTTGCCTTGCGCACTACCACCGGATTGGCCAACCACGTTGGATGGAGCACTCCTCTTACCAAATCCGCTGCTTCCAGTTTCCGGATCTCCTCTGTGATGAACTCTTGTCGTTCCAAAGCTTGCTTTCTGACCTTCTGCTTGACGGGCCGGGCATGAGGACAGACAGCAAGGTGGTGCTCAATCACCTCCCTGGGAACGCCGGGGATGTCGGATGCTTTCCATGCAAACACATCGACATTCACCCGCAGGAAGGTGACGAGCGCGTCTTCCTATTTGTCGTCAAGGGTGGAGCTTATGGTAAAAGCTCCTCCCGTGCCGTCCTCCTTGACAGAAACCTTCTTGGTTCCCGGCGGTGTGGCCCTGGACTTATTGTTTCTGTCGGCGGAGCTCTCTGGCACATCCTCGACGGGAGCGCTACACTCCGAAGAGGCCTTGCCGGAGTGGGTGCCTGAGGTCTCACCGGTCTTCTTCTTTTGCCTTCCCGAGGCTCCAGCGGCAGGAGAAAGCGCCTTAGCAGTGGCGGCTGCTGCAACTGCTTGTTGGTAGAGTTGGTCAGTGCAAATTAGCGCATCCTTCTTGTCTGATGGGACAGTGATGATCGTCACAGGCCCCAGCATCTTTAGGGTGTTGTAGGCGTAATGTGACACCGCCATGAACTTGGCCAGCGCTGAGCGGCCAAGGATCCCGTTGTAAGGCAAGGGGATCTTGGCAACATCGAACACAATCCTTTCTGTCCTGTAGTTCAGATCACTCCCAAAAGTCACGGGCAATGTGACCTTTCCCTTTGGTTGACTTCTTCCCGGGTTGACCCCCTGAAACGTGCCCATCTCTTCGAGGTCTTCATCAGGAATATGCAATTTCTCGATCATGGCAGGCGAGATTAAGTTCAGACCGGCCCCGCCATCGACTAGCATCTTTGTCACCTTGAGGTTGCGTATTATTGGTGAAACCAATGGCAAGCACCCGACTGCAGTAGTGCGATCAGGGTGATCCTCAGTGTCAAAAATGATAGGTGTGCTGGACCACATCAGCGGCCTTTGGGCATCAAACGACGGTTCCGCCACTGTAATCTCACGCGCCCACTATTTAAGCTGGCGGTGAGAGGTATGCAGCGAGGCGCCGCTATCAACGCACATGGCCTCTGTAGCTTTCTGAAATTCTTGGTCACCAGACTCATCGTCCTCTTCGTGATCATCGTCTTCTGGCTTTTTGTCACGGCCCTGGGCGGGCCTCTCCCGCTGTTTATCTTTGCCGCGACGGCCCGCCTGGCCGTCACGCTTCTTGCCGGACCCCTCAGCACCGTCCTGGCCTTCTCCTTGTCCCGCCTCTCATATTCAGCCCTCTGCTTCTCAGCGAGGAGCTCAACCTGTCGGCAGTTCTGGAGATCATGGCCTTTGGTGCGATGGATCTTGCAGTATTGCTTGTCGGAGTTTCCTGGCTTCTCGGCAGCCGCCAAGCCCCGGCAGGCGACACATCCGGCAATTTCCTTGCCAGGGTCATCTGCCTTGGTTTTCTTGGCGGAGCCGGCGCCGTCAGATCCCTCGACGGCAAGCACAGCTTTACCTTTGCGCTTCCTGTTGCGGCGCCGGCCTTTCTTCGCCGGGGTGGCAGTATCCTCATCTGAGGAGTCGGTTTCCACGCCGGCATCTTCGCCGGGGTACTTCCTTCCCTCTACAGCTCCGGCACATCTGTCAGCAAGAACATAGAGTTCTGCCACATCTTTCACCTTGTTCATTGCCAGTTCTTCACGCATCTTGCGGTTACGCACGTTCTGATGGAACGCACTGATGATGGCGGCAGGGTGAACATCAGGGATATTGTACTGTACCCGGCTGAACCTCTGTATATACTTGCGCAGACTCTCGCCTCCCTTCTGGGGAATGACATGCAGGTCGCTTGCTTGGCCATGGGCTTGGTGACCTCCAGTAAAGGTGCCCACAAACTCATGGCACAAATCCGACCAGGAAGAAATAGAGTCTACCGGCAAGTGCATCAACCACGACATGGCGTTGCGTTTAAGAGCCAATGAAAAGTAATTCGCAAGCACCTTATTGTCGCGGGCTCCGGCGGCTTGCATCGCAATGGTGTAGATGCTGAGGAACTCAGACGGGTGAGTCTTGCCGTTGTACTTTTCACCAACGTCAGGTTTGAAGGGGCGGCGAGTGGGCCACTGGAACTGCCGCAGCTCATGGGTAAAAGCCGGACAGCCTACCTCATAAGGCAGGCCTCCAGGGCTCTCCGGGGCCGGGTGGTTCACAGCAGGCCCTGCTCGCCTGTCTGACCGGTGGCACGCTCCGTGCCGGCGCTCGATAGTGGTTCGAGCGTCTTCATGGGCTCGTTCCCGAAGAACTTGGCGCTGGTCACAGTGGGTCCGCGGGTCAGACGATGCTATGGAGATGTCGTTGCCCGCGATGTCGCGACGAGCCGGCGTCCGCGGTACCGGACGGGGAAGAGGTGAATGCACCGTGGTCGCGGCTCCGCCGGCTTTTCCGCCACTGGTTCGCGGGACTCCATCGGAGCATCGACCCGGGGGCCCCACCGGACTTGGTTCGTCTTTGTTGGCCACCGTAACAAGGCTTCGGATAGTGGCTCTCCATTCGTCGAGTTTCCCCGTAGTGGGAGGAAAGTCGAGGAGTAACTCCGTGCGCGCCAGGGCCTCTGCTGGCGTCGGTGGCGGCGAAACCTGCACGGATCGCGACGCGCTTCGACTTCTGACCATGTCAGAAGGAGTTCTATCACGACCCCGCGGTCGCATGCCGTTTTCACCAGTGCCTCGGCGAGTGGGCAGGTCTTCTACGTCCCGGGAGTGGCGCTCGGGGCTCTTCCCGCGGCGACGCCCGGGATCTTCGGCGTGATTACGCCGTTCGTCATGCGCTGTCTGGGAGGAGCGCGCTGTTGGCGCCGGCGTGGGAGTCTTGGAGGCCCTTGAGTCACCTTCGGGCGGGGCGGCGGTGACCTTGGAAGGCCCCGCTCCACCCGCGAAGGGGTTGGCTCTGCCTTTGGATTTGGCGACGTGTGGCCCGTTACCAGGCGCAGAAACATCGCCGCCTCCCAAACTCCGGCTGCTGGGATGGTGTTGGTGTTCGCGAGCAGCGCCCCGGGTCCTTTCTACGACCGGGTCCGCTACTCGCTCGCGTCGGGACGGGCTGCCCGGCTTCCGACTGGCCATACTCCACCGTCGTCTTCTTCTTGGGCGCCATGATGATGAAGAAGCACCAAACTAACTGCTAAAGCCGATTCTCACAACTGCGTCCCCTACCTGGCGCGCCAAAGATGTCGGTGGGAACGACACCTATGGGATCACAAGAATCCCTACTGTGGTTAGTGGGGCGCGGGGTCGTGAGAAGAGCGGATCAAATAGGTAGCACACGGTTCGTTTATCTAGGTTCGGGCCGCGAGGATGCGTAAAACACTACTCCTGCTTTGGTGGATTGTATATCTGTGTTCTTGAGCTAGCTATGGGGCGTGAGGAGCTCCAAAAAGCCGAATCCTTCCTCTGGTCGCCTCAGGCCTCCTTTTATAGAAAAAAGGGGTTGCCGCAGTGGCACGCAGGAGGTGGAAAGGGTACAGTGCTGCGAGGTTATCCCTCGCATCAGATGACAAGGCGCATTTAATGGGTCTTGCTTAGGTGTCCTTGCTTTATCGGGGACGGGGGAGAAACCTGTCTCGTTCGTCGCCGCTCTTTCTTGTGTCGACACGCGCCCTGGCCAGCGACGCCTGCGGTGCCATGTAGGTAGGCAGGCAGCTGAGGTGGCGTAGTGGTGGGTCTTCACGAAGATCTGCATGCCGCCACGCAGGTGCCTGCCCAGCTGGTTGGGTCGGCAGCTGCATGCATGCGGAGGTGGAGGTTTAGTCGGCGTGGGCCTGATGGTGGCCCTGCGGGTGTCCTCGGTAAGGGCCTTGCCGGGGCCTCGGGAAGGGTCTTGCCAAGGCGCCTGCTGTCATCCCCGGCAAGGCGCTTGCCGGGGGCCTTGTGGTCTTCCTCGGCTGGGATCCCGCCAAGGGTTGTCGTCTCCTTAGTGCGTATCTGATCTTGAATGTCTTCACAAAGATCTGCATGCCGCCACGGGGATTTATCCCGAATCCTTGCCCTTTGGGGGCAGTGGACTCAAGGGTGATTTTTTCCGTAGGCGCGGGACGAGTCGCCACGACAAGGGTCTTGCCGGGGCTGCTAGAACTGTCTCCCGGCAAGGATCTTGCTGGGGGAGTCCGCTTCGTCCCCTTTGCTCTTCGTAGTCTTGGCCTTGGTGTCATTCTAGTTCTCTTGAGCTTCGGTCTTACCCTGGCTCACCTCCCTTGCCTTGCTTGGTGTGGTGGTATCCGCAGCTCAGACTTCCCGTGCACAGTTATAGGGGTACAAAAAAAGTGTACCCCTCTTTTTGTACACCGACACCTCCGTCATGTACAAGTTGTACAAGAGCGAGCTGGACGCGATCATGCCTGAGCAGGTGAATCCACATTGCATAAGTGATCATCATGCTTCTATCGTAACTCGATATCAATTTTGCATTCTATCTCATTTTGCAGGTGGAATGGGAGCCATATGGAAAACGAGAGAGTTTTGGTAACCCTATAGAGTTCATGCTGAATCCGATGTGCACTAAGGATAGAGATCTCTGGCATATGCAGTGCCCACTCATATGCAACTGGGCGGTTGAGCTTCACCTGCCACATCGGGTGTTCCGCCAGTTTGGTTTGTTCCAGCCACACCCGCCGGAGTGGGAGGACACGGACAAGTTGCTACACGCGTAAGATATAATTAACCTTGAGCACTTAGCGTATTCTCAGTGGTTTCGATGGTGGTAATATTCTGTTTCTAACTTGCAGGTTGGATAGGAAAAAGCTGCGAAAGATCAAGGATTGGGCCAAGCATCACAGGAAGTATGTCATATAGTTCGCGCTTAGTGTGGAGAAAGCTAGGGCTGGAAAACGAGCCCAGCTTTGCGAGCACTGCCCAATCGCGTTCAACAACTATCTCACATGGTTTCTTGCAAGTACCCGTGTGGAGGTATGCAAGCCGGCGTATGCTGAGGAGATTTTGGAAGATCCCACCATTTTTGATGAGATAGCCTAGCACCAGTAAAACACATTAGTCAGGAAAGGCAACTCAGTGATCCCTTCAGCTCCAATGATGAACTTTGTGGTATTTGCCCTTTTTGCTTTTCCATTCACACTATTCACATCTTCGCTTGCCTAACATGTTAATACCGTTTCTATTCATAGCGTGCCCAGATCAAGAAAGCAGCTGATGAGACCGATGCTATTCTTGAAACAACCCCGACTGGCAAAAGCGACGGGAAGGTGCACTTCGAGCATTCATCAAGGTTCATATCTCCTTTAAACTAGCACTTAACATGTGTTGCTACGATCGATGTCTCATTCACTTGTACATGTTGCAGCGCCAGGGCCAAAAGTTAAGGCGGCTATCAAACCTTTTCGGTTGTCGTGACCCCGAGTATGTATCACCAGAACGGTCTAGGTTGGTGACACCATCAGATCCCGCTTCGGGGCAGGGCCATGGTGATCATTTGGAGGATGAGGATGTGGGTGTGGTTACCCAAGAGGTATGGCATGAGGATATATATCCAATTGTTGATGCATTGCTAACTATATCCTCACACACGGTCTTTCCATATCTTTTGTTGATGCATAGGTTGCTGATGATATGACCTTGGGGACGTACCAGGTTAGGTCTGCATACAAGTTAAAGCCTAGGAAGGGAATCAGCAAGTACACACCTGAAGACTTCACTCAAAGAGGCAAAAGGACGGTCGGCACCGCGCGGATGGCGGCTTTGGATGACTATTTGGATGACGATGTGGATGACGTGGAGGAACCAGAGCCGGAGCCGGAGCGGGTTGCTCTTCCTAGGAAGGTGAAGAAGATAGCCAGCAAGAGGGGGGAGGATCCAAAAAGCGCTCAAGGAACTAGTCATCGTCCTATATTTCTAATATTGAACTTTAAGTGATGGTAGCTTTTAGTAATGTGGAACTTGTTATGTCGTTGAACTTGGAGTGGTGGTAGCTCTATGTTGAACTTGAAGTCATTGTATGTCTTAGCAATGTTGAACTTGTTGTCTTAGTAATGTTGAACTTGAAATGTTGTCTTTGTTGAACTTAAAGATCCTTACTGTTTATTCTAGGAAATGTTGAACTGTGCCTAAAAATGACCCAGTTATAGGGACAAAAAAATACTAAGTGTTGGTGTGGCGCGTAGGAGCAAATGAAAGTTTGCAAGTTACAGCCCGTGCAATACCCAGCTTGGAGGCGCCACACTAAGCAGTGCAACGCCTATATCCGGGGCGTTGCACTGCTCAGTGTGGCGCCTCCAAGCTAGGCGTTGCACAGGTTGTAACTTGCAAACTTTGGTTTGCTCTCTGGATAGCTCTTCCCAGGCGTGCAACGCCTCCGAGCTAGACGCTGCACTATACAGTGTGACGCCTAGCTCTAAGGCGTTGCACTCCTGGGAAGAGCTATCCCGAGAGCAAACAAAAGTTTGCAAGTTACAGCCTGTGCAACGCCTAGCTTGGAGGCGCCACACTGATTAGTGCAACGCCCCGGAGCTAGGCACTGCATTGCTTAGTGTGACGCCTCCATGCTGGGCGTTGCACGGGCTGTAACTTGCAAACTTTTGTTTGCTCTCTGGATAGCTCTTCCCATGTTTTCTTGACCGTCATGATTGAGAACTCCGACTCCCTTACGGTGCGTGGGTGATTGATGTCCACATTCCTAACGCGATCGGCGGTATACAAGTGTGAGCATGGGAGATGAAGCAACAATGGCCTCCCGCAAGAGCAATCACACTGTGTTAACGACACCTTGAAAGCCCGACCTCCATGTTGCCGGCCATCGTTTGTGGTTCCTCCTGGCTCTTTCACTTCATACTTACACTCTTCGTTGTCATATAATATAGCTTCTTCTGAGTTCGCTTTCCGTGATTGAAATTCTAACCATTCATCAACCTTGGGTGGGAACTTGTACTTGTACTTGCGCGTGTTCTCACTCGCTATCTATGCATCCGTTTCCATCGAGTACTTTAGAAAGTACGCATTCATATTGTCAAATGTGTATTGAACTATTGCCGTCACGGGTAATCCACGTGCACCTTTGAGCACCCTATTGAAGCATTCAGCCATATTGCTTGTCATTTGACCATATCTCCGGCCATCTTCATCAAAAGCACGTGCCCACTTGTTACGGTATTGAATGTGACTATTGAGAAAGTCTTGACCCCTGGGATCAATTTTTTCTGTGCGAGCAATTTGTTGAACAAAGTGGCGAACCACTTCTCGGAGAAAGCGAGACAACAATCTTGAAGATCATCGGCCAACTCCTTAAGGCCACATGCCCTATAGAAGTTCGAAAAAAAGTGCCTCATGCACCATCGATGGTGCAACGGAGCATGCCCGAGAATGTCAATCTCCACCGCGTTAAGAATTCCTTGATGCCGATCCGATATGACACAAATTTCCCTTTGAGCGGGTAACACCTTCGTCCTCAAAAGACGCAAAACCCACTCCCAGTTGTCATTGTTCTCCACCTCAACCAAAGCATATGCCAATGGCAACACCCGGTTATTGGCATCACTTGCTATCGCAACCAACAAGGTGCCCTTGTATTGTCCGGTCAAGAACGTGCCATTAATGGCGATGACCGGCCTACAGTGTTCGAAAGCCCTCACGCATTGCTCGAACGCCCAAAATGCACGGCCAAATACTCGGACTTTCCTTCCTTCATGAATCGTTGTTTGGTGCCCATGAGGCTCGACCACATGAACCATGCCCGGGTTTGTGGCGGCCATGGCTAACAACAACCTAGTGATTCGGTTGTATGCTTCCTCCCAAGTACCATACAACATCTTAAATGTGGCTTGCTTCACCTTCCATGCCTTGTCGTACTTCACCTTGTAATGAAAGATGGCTTTCACAAGGTCAATGACATGTTGGACGCTGATTGTTGGAAGTGTGGATATTGAGTTCGAGAGCCTGTAAGTGATGAACTCAGACGTGAGTTGCCTGTGGTCTTGGGACACAATCTTGCCATCCACCCTTTTGCCTCAGCACATGTGAGTTGGCACACAACTCACTACGTGCCAAGTGGGACCTCCTTTCCATGGTCTTGCACGCACAATCCATGGACATATTTCATCTTCACATGCACATGCAACCGTGTAGCGCACATTGACGTCCGAGTGCACCACCTTGTGTGGACGATAATGCGTAACCGAGTAGTTGTCGAGCCACATCTTCAATTCCAAGAAGGTTTCGAACTTAGAGCCTTTAGCAATCCGGTTCTTGTCATCTCCCAAATCACGGTAAGACCTTGGCCTAACCCCAAGAGATATACATTTGCCACCATCCACAACGACTTCATCCGCGAGACTAACATCGTTGAACAATGGTGTCTTGTGATCCCGACCGAATACCTTCTCGAAAGCTTCGGCATCCTTCACCGTGAACCCCTCCTGATCAACTTGTTCATCGGGACCTTTGTCATCCGAATCCGATGTATATGCATGGGAAAAAGGGATGGAATGGTCCATTGTCTACTACAAATGATATTTGTCGAGATCACCCACATTGTTGTCATGGAGATCAATTTCATTGTCATCGTCCGCATACTCATCATTGTCCTCTTGCAAAGCTTCATCTTGGTTGTTTGTAAACGGTCTCAATGTTGGCCTCACTTCTTGGGTCAAAAGAGGTTCAACAATTCCATCTCGCTTCAAGGGTGGGGGGCTACTAGCAACCAATGGGGAGGGGTTCCGGTTCAAGTCCAAATGCAAACTTGAATCAACCTTCTTTGTTGCAAATAACTCAAGAGCCTTGTCAAGTGATTGGGCCACCATTTCCTTGTATGCAACCCAACGTTGCTCGGAGTTAACACACATTGTCTTCCAACAGATGTGCATTCCAAAACCTACATTATGCCTTCCCTCCAACTCAATGATATCACTAGGGTCCATCCAATTCAAATCTTTCCTCACTTGTTGCAAGAGCTCCGCATAGCTAGGACTACTATCAAACACCATGTCAAGCTCATCCGGGTCCGGTTCAATATTACCTTTCAAGAAGGCGTCTTTGTCCCGATGATGAACAAACACAGATGTTCTTCCCATCCCTATAAGCATTCAAACAACACAACATAACATTGCTACCATGAGTACTAATTCAAGGATTAACACGCAATACAAACCCTAAAATATATATCAAACAACAACCCTAACCATAACCATAACCATAACAATAACCCTAGCCCTAAACCTAACCCTAGCACCAACATAAGAACACCCATAAGAATAACCCTAACATAATAACAAAGCATAATCATAGGAAATTGGCAAACAAACATCTCACATCTCCATGCAAATCTCTAGATCCAAACAAAACTAGGGTTTCCCCAAACTAGCAACAAATGAGCAATTTGATAACATTACTTGGATCAAAACAAGGGGATCAGAGAAGATTACCTTGAGGGAGGGTTTGACTTCGAAATCCACGGACAAATTCTTCAAATTTGCAAGATTTGGGAGAGGATTTGAGAGGGGGAGAGAGTGGGAGAGGGGGCAAAGCTCGGGTTGGGGTGGGGGGGGGGGGGGAGGGGGGGGGGGGGGGCAGCCAAGCAGCTGGATAAGTCACAGTGTAGCGCCCGAGCGCAAGGTGCTGCACATTAAACGTGTGGGATAAGTCACAGTGCAGCGCCCGAGCGCAAGGTGTTGCACATTAAACGTGTGGCGCCTAGCACATAGGCGCTGCACTGCTGGGTGCGGGCCCAGGGGCTGCCACGGTGGACTAGCGTGCAACGCCCCAGAGGTAGGCGCTGCACCGTTGGGTGTGGCGCCTGCGTGGCGGGCACTACACAAAAAGGTCATCGACGTGAAATAGTTTCACGGGCAGTTCATTTTGTGAATTGATTTCATCCCGCTCTTCATCTTCTTCTCATGCCCGAAGGGGCAGAGTAGAGGGCTCGGCGCTGGCGGCTGTCCCGGCGCCAACGGCCACCTCCGGCGACGCTCCGGCCACCGTAGTTACCAGGGGGAAGAGCTGCATCCATCCATCCCATCCACGGCTCTTGGAGTGGACCGAGATGACGACGGGCTCGATGCCGGCGGACAGGAGCTTCAGGTGAGGTAGAGCCGGTTGCTACGGTGGCAGGGAAGAGAAAATGAGAGGTGGGAGAGCTCCCCCATGGCCGAGGTGCTACTCTGGAGATGAAATGAGGAGGAGAGGAGGTACGGCTTGCTCGAATTTGAGCCGAGGCCGGCGGCGAGATTCCGACCATGGAAGGGGTAGGAGGAGCGCCGGTGATGATTTGAGAGGTCTGGGTATCTACTTGGAGTGAGAGGGAGTGGCTGGTGAGGAGGGATGAGGGTAGGAGCCACTTAAATAGGCAGGGGAGGAGGGTCATGGGCTCGGGTTCCACCAAGGGCACGCTAGCCAGCTCAGGCGATGGCGTTTAGCTGCACCGGGAGGACAGAGACGACTGGAGAGGGCACAGGAGGGTCACGGAACAGTAGAAGACGCCAGGGACACGGGAAGAAGAAGACGGGCGTGGACAAAGCCATGTCGGCCACAGTGCGCCGTGAGGTAGCAGGGAGTCAGGTCGGCAACCATGGACGCGCGGATATGGCTGGAGCAACGCTACTCGACGCAGTCAGTGGCGTACAGCACGGCCGCAACAGCCAGAGCGCGTGACCAGCCGTGCCAGAGTCATAGTCACCACGAGACATGGCAAAGAGAGGTCACAAGAGGCAGGGAAACTGTGTCTAGCATGATGTCCTTCCATCCTAGAGACTGTGGGAAGTGAAAATGCGAGAGAAGAGGCTCTATAGCGAAGTGAGGCATTGATGAAAGTTTGATGTAGCAGACTTGGCTGCAATGCTGTGCTCAACAGAGAGGGGCTAGAGGCCAAATATGATGTCTGGGGTATTTGGGTTAAGAAGGACCATCATTATGTAGAATTAGAGAAGAAATGGACCAAGAAACAACAGAGTTTGCTTTGCAACTACCAATTGGGTCTAGAAACTTGATCAAGATGGGGCACTCACATGGAGTAGCCACTTGAGCTGAAATTTGGAAAGTCCTAATGATTTGGACATATAATGATGCTGCAAAAATTTCATACCAAATGGACTTGCCAAAATGGTTCTTGTTTCACAGACATCCTCTTTGTCCAGAAACTTGTAATAATTTTGGAGATAAAATGGATTATTGAAATAATCCCAAATTTGGTGGAGAGTATTTATATGGGTAGGATCATGATCTGGTAATTTTCCAGAATTAATGAAGCAGTATAAATTATACTTGTTTCACAACCTGAAAAAATTATTAGAATGAAAGATTTGAAGGTTTTCTCAAATGGTTGATTGGATGAGGCTGAAAATTGGTGTATAGTGGTGATATGAGCACATGAAGAGGCATGCAAAATTTCAACTCATTTGGGTACTCCTAGCTAGTACTTCCTTCAACAAGGCTTCTGTGTGACAGGAACTTTGAAAAAACACCGAGGAAGTTTCACTAGGCAAATGGAGCTAAATTTTGGCATGAGGCAAATATTTGGATGTAAAATTATAACCAAAAAGTTTGGGAGCAAACAAGAAAGGATAGGTGGCACTTCCTTCACAGAAGACCACTCTGGACAGAAATGAAGGAATAATATTGAGGAATTATTTTGGGGTTAGGACAGGAAAGTATGGGCATATTTGGGGCTTATATGATCAAAACAATTTATAAGAATTATTTGGGAATTTTGGCAGTGGAAGAAATATAGGTTGCTTCACAACCTAGGTCAAGCAGGGTTATTCCTTTAATAGAAAAAAAGAATATTATTGAGAAAAAGAATTTTAGGGTTGGCTAGAATAGAAATGACATGATCTTGGGAAATTTTTGGGAATGATGAGCGACTTCGGAGATGAAATGAGGATGATCTCCCAGGTTTCAAGTCCACAAATCCACTCCAAAAATAAAATCAGAGCAAAAACCAAATGAATCAAAAAGAAAAAGAAGGCAAAAAACCCAAGGTGTTACAGTGTGCACCATGATCCGAATGATGCCCAACTAGAAATATCTCAAGCCAACGGAAGTCATTGGTAGAATTGTTGCTCATGAGATGTCACTTAAGGATAAGGAAGAGCTCCACAACAAGTCTAGTGGTTCATACAAAGCTTCAAGTGATGCTGCCACAACATCAAGTGAGAATCAAGTCTTCAATGAAGAATTGAGCTTAATGGTGAAGAACTTCAAAAAATTCTACAAGAATGGAAGCAAAGAGAGAAGTTCCAAGTCAAGATCCTACAATGACAAAAGATCTTCTAGTCGTGATCGTGATTGCAACAATTGTGGGAGACCCGGGACACTACTCCAATGAGTGTACGGCTCCCTACAAGAAAAGATAAGATTCACCTAAGAGGAGAAGTAAAAGAGATGAATCACCACCAAGAAAGAGAAGGAGTAGAGATGATCATTATGAATGAATACCCTCTCATAGAGGATCATAGAGGGCTCCCAAAGACTCATGAGAAGCTACGCTTCGAGAAACTAAATTTAGAGCAAGAGCATCAGTTCTTAAAAGCTATCAATGATGATCTTCTAAAGAAGAGTTCTTCTTATCTTGCCAAACGTCTTCTCTTGTCTACTTATATACCACAAGTAAAATCTAGCAGCAAGAGCAAGAACGATTCTTCTTCTAGTAGTAAAAATAATCATGTTAAATCCAATATAGTTACTTCTAGTAGTTCTCTTGATTCCACTATTGATTCTCTTAGCCAAGTTACACTTGAGAAAGAAAACAGCTTATTGAAGGGAATTATAGAGAAAGGTGTTTACAAGAGCCTTGGCGGAAGTAACGCTGGTGCGCGTCGGTGCTATTCAAATGGTTTTAACCCTTTCCGCAGCGGCATTTGGAACCATCGCCAAGTGAGTGTGGGCAATAGGGGGGTCCTTCCGACACGACCCAAAAACCGTTGGGGATAGGGAGCCTTGATGCATATAGTTGTCCCTATATAACTGTTTCCGATATCTCGAATATCCCAAACATTTCATCTTTGCTACTCGTTTGTGCTTGCATTGCCACCACAGTTGGAGTTTTGTGGTTTTACCTAAAACCAGGCAGATTCCAGGCACGGAAGCTTTCCAGGCAGATTCCAGGCATGGGAGTTTTACGATGCCTGGCACATCACAAACAGTCCAGGATTATAAACCGTGTACGATAGGTAGACAATCACACACATTTAGTTTTCCTGCACCGTATGTGATAGTGTCTGACATCACACACACTTTGTAAATGACAACTGTGTGCATGCTTGCACACGTTTCCTCTGTGTGAACCATCTCGGATTATGGTGTATATCGCAAACGTTTGTGTTTTACCAACCATGTGTACCGTAATGACCCGCACAACGTAATTTCACCATAATTTAATTGTTGCTATTTAAAATTGCACCTAATTTAAACTTGAAAGTAGGCTATAGCTTTATTCATACCCATCAGGTTCAAACAACCAATGCATTATTCGATTCACAGGTACATATGTTTAATAATTACATAAGCACCAAATAAAGAATGATGCACCGGGGTTCTATACTTGTACTATTACAAGTGGCAAAGAAAGAGGCGACAGACATTCCGGTTGCTGAACAAGGTGAAGTGGAATGGCCCTATTGTGCTCTCCTGGATGTAGAAGGCATGCAAGACTCTAGTCCAACCCCTTGTGATGGTCGGCCGCCAATCATGTAGTTTGAGAGGTAATCTTGAGTAAACTGCTTCAATATCCACTTCAAAAGAAAAAAGATTCAGATATTGTAATCTAACACAACTCATTACGGGCAGTAAAAAGAAGGCTACAGGGTTCTTACTTACCATCCCGCAATTCACTGTTGTCTTGCATAAAGTGTAAACAAATAGTTCGATTGACATCTTTTGACCCATTTTAATAACAATCTTTATTAGTTTCCTCACTTGATGCTGGTTCACGAATATCTCATTGCCCCATACACAGAAAGGGTCGAAGTGTGGATCTTTGGCAATGATATATGTACCTAAAATAACCAAGTTAATATTAGAAGCTAAACAACAATTGAAAAATGATGCAGTACAACAGTCCCTCCATCCCATTATATAAGATTTTATTACATGTATATCTGGACATCATCAGAACATTAAGGTAACACTCTTCCTTGTTGCTATTTAGCTTGGGATTGCATATTTAGTCATTCAGTACAATGCATGTTGCTAAACAACAATTGAAAAACGAAAAGGCATGTTAACTCCAATATCCTTAATAGCAACCAAATATCGTAATTCATAGTGGTATTGTTGAAACTGTTATTGATGAAATTGAACTGCATGGCAAATAGTTGCACATATAGAGCATCACATTGTGAAGAACTGAAATAAACAAGTCATAAGGACATCTCTAGGCGATCCTTAAAAAGTTAAAGAAATAAAACACTTAGTGGATATATATATATATAGTCCAGCAATTTTGACCTTTTCTAGTCGATCCCCTAAACTTAAGGTTGTAAACTTCAATTTGATCAAGTTCAAAGAAGGTTCAACCGAAAGTAGCATGCATTCAAACATAAACATAGATAGTTTTGCATAACTGAACATAAAATATAAATTTAAACTAAGCTAAACTACTTTCGGTCCAAGTAGAGGTCGAGCCAATCCTTCCTCGTCGTGTACGGTGTGCCACGAGCCGGGTTCGGGCTGGTACCGTCATCGGGGTATTTGAGGAAGGCACTCCTCCACTCGTCAATGTCGATCTCCTCGTCCTCCGGGCCCACCTCGATGCCCTCCGTGCCGCCGTCGTCGCCGCCTTCGTTCTCGTCATCAGAGAGAGCGCGATAACCTCGCCGCCCTCCGCGTCACCGTTCTCGCCGCCTTCGACCTCGTCATCGGAGGAGAGCGCGATTACCTCGCCGCCCTCCGCGCCGGCAAAGATCGCCCGCTCCGCCTCCACGAGCTCTGGGTGCTGCCGACGGAGCTCTTGCATGTAGGCCTCGGTGGCGGCCTCGGCCTCGAGGCGCTCCCTTGCCTCGCGGTCCTCCGACGCCATAGCCGAGCTCACCACCCCTGGCTCCAGCGGAACGAGGTCGACCGGACGTGTGCCGAAGGGGAAATTGAGCATAGCTGTCTCGCCGTGGTAGCGGACCTACCAGCAGTTGTACTCCATGGCCACAAGCTCGCCTATGTGGAAGCTACCAAGCCACCGGCGCGTGTGGGTCTCTCGATCTATAATCTCGGTGACCCACGTCCCCCACCACCGTAACGGACCCCGAGGTACGACCTCGTCAGCTGTCGGTTCTGAGGGAGGACGGGGAAGTCCTCGAACCGGCGTAGGGGCATGGCGGCGAGCGGATCGGGGGACCGGCGACAGCGGATCGGGCCCGTGGAGGACGACGGGGACACCTCGGCGGCCACCACACCGGCGTCGGGCGAAAAGGCCGTGATAAACCTCTTTCTGGCGATTGGCTCCTCGAGCTCCCCGGCACACATGCAGAGGTTGAGGATGGAGGCGCCGGCGATGGCGGCGACCTACCAATGGTTTTGAGGGGGGGGGCAAGGTTGTGTTTGAGGAAATACTGCGACAACTGAAAATTTTACTAGTCGGGAGTAACAAGGAGGGGCTACTGAAAATTTGGATCAAGGGCGAGCATATATTTTTGAGATTGTGAGGGATGCAGAGGCGGGAGTAAAATGCTGGGGCTACTGAAAATTTGAATCAAGGTACTGAAGCAGAGCGAGAGTATTTGGGGAGTGAGCTAATGTGCTTGACATGCCGGCTGTGGACTGTAGCCGACGCACCTTCTCGCGTAAACCATTGGCGTACTATACACCGAAGGTGCTCCAAGATATTTTGTACTACATCTCACACGGTTGGTGATAATAAACTGTGTGGGATATACTTGATTTGAATTACATAATGGGGTCGCAACGGCAATGGACGCTGTTTGAATTGCTAGACCTTTTATCTGAAGTGAACATGCATCTATATGTGTGTCGTAAAAGAATTGGAATTATTCAGGGTTCATTTGGACATTTTATACATTAAACTGGTTTTCTAGCCATTTCAAGTGCACAATTCAAATTTAAACTACATGCACATGTTCTGGTGCATATAAATTGGTTGAACAATCAAATCTGTGTCCTTCAGTGCATGCTTAGGTCCCATGCAAGAAATGGGAATGATTTTTTCGGGGTTTGTGTGGCCTTTTTATACATTAACGGGGTTTTCTAGCCATTTTATGTGCCTAATTCAAATTTGAACTACAAGCACATGCTCCAGTGCACCAAAGTTGGTTAAAAAATCACATGTGTGTCCTTGGGTGCATGCTTAGGTCCCATGCAAGAGATGGGAATGAATTTCAAACACTAGGGAACTGTTGATTGTCGGCAAAACGTTGAGATACCTGGTTTTTAATTATAGAAAATCCAAAACTCGTCTGAAATTCATTAAACTTGGCATGCTATCATGGAGCGGCATCAACATGCCGTGGTGAAAATTTTCTCCCATTTGGGGCGGGTTTGGGTATAAGCTTCTCACAAACCAGAGCTTCTCACAACAAGCGTGATGGTTTCGGTAGGGAACATGCCACCTTTGGGGACGGAACAATATCCGTTGCCTCTTATTGCTTTCAAAAAATTTCTAGTGTGAACATAGAACGATGGGAGTGTTGTTTTTAATATTGAAATTTTTTGCGGTTCGTTTGGCCTTTTTTATACATTAACCGGGTTTTCTAGGCATTTTATGTGCATAATTCAAATTTGAACTACAAGCACATGCTCCATTGCACTAAAGTTGGTTGAAAAATCACATGTGTGTCCTCGGGTGAATTTCTAGGTCCCATGCAAGAGATGGGAATGAAATTCAAACACCAGGGCACTGTTGATTGTAGCAAAATGTTGAGATGCCTAGTTTTTAAATTCTAGTAAATCCAAAACTCGTCTGAAATTCATGAAACTTGGCATGCTATCATGGAGCGGCATCATCATGCCGTGGTAAAAAAATTTCCCATTTGGGGCAGGTTTGGGTATAAGCTTCTCACAGGCTAGAGCTTCTCACAACAAGCATGATGGTTTCGATAGGGAACGTCCCACCTTTGGGGACGAAACGATATCCATTGCCTCTTATTGCTTTCAATTTTTTTTCTCGTGTCAACATAGAAAACCAGGAGTGTTGTGTCAATTTTTGTGATTTTTCGGGGTTCGTTTGGACCTTTTTATGCATTAACTGAGTTTTCAATGCATTTATGTGCATAATTCAAATTTGAACTACATGCACATGCTCCATCACATATAAATTGGTTGAAAAATCAAATCTGTGTCCTCGGGTGCATGCTTAGGTCCCATGCAAGAAATGGGAATGAATTTCAAACACCAGGACACCGTTGATTGCCGGCAAAACGTTGAGATGCCTGGTTTTTAAATTCTAGTAAACCCAAAACACGTCTGAAATTCATGAAACTTGGCATGCTATCATGGAGTGACATCATCATGCCGTGGTAAAAAAATATCCCATTTGGGGAAGGTTTGGGTATATGCTTCTCACAGACCAGAGCTTCTCACAACAAGCATGATGGTTTCGATAGGGAACGTCCCACCTTTTGGGACGAAATGATATCCATTGCCTCTTATTGCTTTGAAATTTTTGTCATGTCAACATAGAACAACAGGAGTGTTGTATCATTTTTTGTGATTTTTCAGGGTTCGTTTGGACATTTTATGCATTAACTGAGTTTTCAATGCACTTATGTGCATAATTCAAATTTGAACTACATGCACATGCTCCAGTGCATATAAATTGGTTGAAAAATCAAATCTGTGTCCTTGGGTGCATGCTTAGGTCCCATGCAAGAAATGGGAATGAATTTCAAACACCAGGGCGCTGTTGACTGACGGCAAAACGTTGAGATGCCTGGTTTTTAAATTCTAGTAAATCCTAAACTTGTCTGAAATTCATGAAACTTGGCATGCTATCATGCAGCGGCATCAACATGGTAAAACATTTGTCCCATTTGGGGCAGGTTTGGGTATATGCTTCTCACAGACCAGAGCTTCTCACAAGAAGCATGATGCTTTCCATAGGGAACGTCCCACCTTTGGGGACGAAACAATATCCTTTGCCTCTTATTGCTTTCAAATTTTTTCTCGTGTCAACATAGAACAACATAAGTGTTTGTGTCATTTTCTGTGATTATTCGGGGTTCGTTTGGACATTTTTATGCATTAACTGAGTTTTCAATGCATTTATGTGCATAATTCAAATTTGAACTACATGCACATGAACCAGTGCATATAAATTGGTTGAAAAAACAAATCTGTGTCCTTGGGTGCATCATTAGGTCCCATGCAAGAAATGGGAATGAATTTCGAACACCAGGGCACCGTTGATTGCCGGCAAAACGTTGAGATACTTTGTTTTTAAATTCTAGTAAATCTAAAACTCGTCTGAAATTCATGAAACTTGGCATGCTATCATGGAATGGCACCCGACATGCTGTGGTATTTCTCGTGTCCATTTGAGAGAAGGCGCACTCGAATATCTCAAACGGCTGTATAATTCAAATCGTGTGCGTTCTGTTAACCATTCACGTGACGCCACGTGTCTTCATTTTAATGGCTATATGAGGTGCCGTGCGGACAGCTGCTTGACCTTGATTGAACGGGAGGCGTGCGAGCAGAGTCCGGTGCGCAGGCTGACCGAGAGGCGTGCAAGCTGTCCTCCAATGAACAGGCTCACTGGGAAGTGAGCCCTTTGACTTCCATGGCTGCCCGCCTTCCTCTCCATTAATGGCGCCCAAGCCACTGTTTAATACGGATGGCCTTACAGTTCGCCTCCCATTCCCCTCCCTCCCGTAGACCTCCACCTACGCCATGGCGCGAAATGATCATTTGCCACTAGTCTTCAAGTTTGGTGAAGTCGACCCTGAGCCGGAGGAGATAGAAAATAAGGAGGAATGCGGCCTCATGGACATGGCCCAGAACGAGATGGCCATGGCGGTTGCTGCCCCCACTCCCGTCCCAACTCCCATACCCAGGCCCGTGCCAGCGACCATCCCCGTAGCATTGACGGGTTGGTCACCGAGCACTATCGCAGAGCTGGAAGCCGCGGGCGTCAGCGAGGTCTCCGCGGACCCGAGCGAGATCATGTACATGCCAGCGCCAGCGCCCGTGCCCGTTCCCGTGCGTGCCCCTCCACCGACTGTGGCGCCGGCCCCCGTGTGTTTGGCTACACCCACCGTGCCCGTGCCCATGCCCGTGCGCGCCCCTCCACCCACCCGGCGCTGGTCCCCGTGTGTTTGGCTGCACCCGCCGCGTTCGTGCCCATTCCCGTGCGTGTGCCCCCCTCCTCAGCAGCATGGGATGCTGCCGTCGACCGCTACCTCTCAGCGATGCCAGTTGCCGTCCTCCCGCACCTCGCCCGTCGATCGCACGGCGACATGATGTTTGATATACATGTGAAGAACATTTTGTGCTGCCTTGAAGACTTCAACAACGGCGTCCCAGAGGATGACAACGACAACGACGGCGCGGCATGCCGCCTCCGTTGCTGCCCGAAATAGTTCTTTTGGGGGTTTAATATTGTATCTCGAATTCTCGATCATATGAATATAAATTCGCAGTGTGATTGAATGAAAGATATGGTTTGAAAGAACTTGCATTTTTCTTTCTTAATGTACAGACTTATCAAATGATTTTCTTTAAAAACGTTAATGGTTTTTAAATATAAAACACTCATCACAAATGTTTTAGTTAGAACACCCATAGCAAACCGACAGCTTCCCCAGGAAGCCAAGGGAAAATGTGACGAGCAGGATTTTTGCATCCCTTCAACGCAAATGGTTGTTTTGCATGACCCGTGTGCAACCACGTTGAAACAATTGGGTAAGATTTGCATCTGTCATTTTGGGTATGTTGCCATTTGTCAAGCTGGAAAGATTGACATTTGTTTACCTAGTAACATTGCCATTTGTCAACCTTGTAACACTGCGATTTGTCAAAATATGCAGCTAAAAATCACTAGCACTATCTAATTTTTGCAACTAAAATCACTAGCACTGTTCATATGGACACCACTAGTAGGCGTGAGTTGATGGACGCATATGCAAATGTACCATTGATTACATACAATAAGTCATCCACCCACAACGACAACGAGGATACATGTTGGATTATAGATCAGTTCCAACAAAACATTCTAGTAAAGTAAAGTTTTTCTCACATAACAAATAACAAAGCGATGAAATGAACTTCAGCTCAACCACTCGTCGGCGTTGGAAATGCTTGCTTTGAACTAGAAGTGATTCTCTGGGAAGGGCCGGCTACTGTCAATCTCGAGACCAACGTAGGACTGATCATCCAGGCTGAAGCGGCTTATGTTCTGACCCATATTGGGATGGTAGGGAAGCATAGCAATGTTTGAGGTATAGATACAGTTGCTTCTCATAAATGGTAGTAACGTTGTGTCAACATCAGCTGGATCGCCTTCCACCATCATTGGATTGTTTTGTCCAAGGAAGAGCGAGTTTCCTCCAAGACTTTCAATACTGAACCAGGGAGAAGGTGTTGGTGCTAGTACACTAGTATCCATCTCGAATACCCTGCAATGAATGTTGGAATATGTCCGGAGAATGTGACCATGCGAGGCAACACCTGCTTCCTTAGTAACATCAGGAGTGCCCTGTATACAGACAAGAAGAGGTGCTCCATCGGAATTAGTTGCCAGACGCCACTGAGTATATGGGTCCTCATGCTCGTGATCATCAACATCGTCATCTCCCCCTTGGTTGTAATTTTTTTTCAAGTATATGTGGTGGAATGTTCACAGGACCTTGGAAACACAAGAAGGTTAATTAGTAAAGGGAAACTAGCTAACCCGCATGCATGTGGATGAAACAATTATAATTACGGTGGAAGACAAACGTACCGAAAGCATCAGGATTCCATGCAAAAACAGTGCCACAAGTGGTGGCAGCAAACACAAGACCTCGTATTGAATTTCATCACAGTACTCATCCGCGTACAGAAATTGATTTTTGAGCAATATCCATCGAGGCATGGAAGTAAGGAAGGCAACAAGATTGTCGAAGATAGCAACAACTTCATAGTTCGTGTAATCCCAAGAGCGGCTGGGAACTCAACATATTGCTATCTTCCATAGACGACAGTCACCATGATCGTATTTGAACTCATGTAGAATACCGGTGTACTCAACCTCTAGGTAGTCTGAGATTGTTGGAAGTGGAACCCGATGACGAGTGTACACATTCACAAGTTCCCACTCGCAGTTGTACCCAATATAAACAACCCAATCTCCATTTGCGCCTACCCAAGCCTTGCCCTCAAGCGATGGCATCTTAACATCATACGTATCATTATCAAGCGACATCAACTTGCACAAGGTGAAGCTTCCCTCGTCCCCGCGCCTGTCAGCAGGGTCACGCCGAAGAAGATAGGGGAGATCAAACCGCTCCTGGACCCTTGGGTTCCTTGTAATGATGTTATTAGTTGAGTCAAGAATGGTCTTGAACGAACCTGCCATGCTAGCCGAGGTAATGACATCGCACCGATCAATGAGTTCCTCCACCATGTCATCTTTCATATCAGGGAAAGAATAACGGGATCGTTTCTGGCCTCTTCCCTCCATGGAGAAGATGATCAAACAATGGCAGAAGGAATGGTGAAGGAAAATAGAGGGAGGAAGAGCGTGCGACAGCAGTTCCAAATCGAGAGGGAAAGGCAAAGAGGCGGTGGACGGTTGCCACGGTACAAGAAGAGGCTAGTGGGGAATGAACGGTTGCCATAGAGGTCACACACTGACGACAAGGCCGAGCGAACCGCATGTCGTATATCACACACACCTTAATCTGGCTGACCGTTTCTTTCGTGTTGCCTAATCACAGGAAGTTCATTCGAGTGAACCGTATGTTGTACATCGCACACACCTTAATCTGGCTGACTGATACGTCTCTGTCGTATCTACTTTTCCAAACACTTTTGCCCTTGTTTTGGACTCTAACTTGCATGATTTGAATGGAACTAACCAGGACTGACGTTGTTTTCAGCAGAATTGCCATGGTGTTATTTATGTGCAGAAACAAAAGTTCTCGGAATGACCTGAAACTTTACGGAGACTATTTTTTGAAATAATAAAAAATCCTGGCAAAAGATCAAGACCAGGGGGTCCACCCCCTAGCCACGAGGGTGGGGGCGCGCCTGCCCCCTGGGCGCGCCCCCTACCTCGTGGCCCGCCTGGAGCTCCTCCGACCTCAACTCCAACTCTATATATTCACTTTCGGGGAGAGAAAAATCAAGGAGAAAGATTCATCGCGTTTTACGATACGGAGCCGCCACCAAGCCCTAAAACCTCTCGGGAGGGCTGATCTGGAGTCCGTTCGGGGCTCGAGAGAAGGGAATCCGTCGCCATCGTCATCATCAACCATCCTCTATCACCAATTTCATGATGCTCACCGCCGTGCATGAGTAATTCCATCATAGGCTTGTTAGATGGTGATGGCTTGGATGAGATTTATCATGTAATCGAGTTAGTTTGGTTAGGGTTTGATCCCTAGTATCCACTATGTTCTGAGGTTGATGTTGCTATGACTTTGCTATGCTTAATGCTTGTCACTAGGGCCCGAGTGCCATGATTTCAGATCTGAACCTATTACATTTTCATCAATATATGAGAGTTCTCGATCCTATCTTGCAAGTCTATAGTCACCTACTATGTGTTATGATCCGGCAACCCCGAAGTGAAAATAATCGGGGCCACTCCCGGTGATGACCGTAGTTTGAGGAGTTCATGTATTCACTATGTGTTAATGCTTTGGTCCGGTACTCTATTAAAAGGAGGCCTTAATATCCCTTAGTTTCCGCTAGGACCCCTCTGCCACGGGAGGGTAGGACAAAAGATGTCATGCAAGTTCTTTTCCATAAGCACGTATGACTATATTCGGAATACATGCCTACATTACATTGATGAATTAGAGCTAGTTCTGTGTCACCCTAGGTTATGACTGTTACATGATGAACCGCATCCGGCATAATTCTCTATCACCGATCCATTGCCTACGAGCTTTCCATATATTGTTCTTCGCTTTTTTACTTTTCTGTTGCTATTGTTACAATCACTACAAAATACCAAAAACATTACTTTTGCTACCGTTACTTTTGCTATCGTTACCACTACTATCATATTACTTTGCTACCAAATATCTTCCTGCAGATATTACGTTTCTAGGTGTGGTTGAATTGACAACTCAGCTGCTAATACTTGAGAATATTCTTTGGCTCCCCTTGTGTCAAATCAATAAATTTGGGTTGAATACTCTACCCTCGAAAACTGTTGCGATCCCCTATACTTGTGGGTTATCAAGACTATTTTCTGGCGCCGTTGTCGGGGAGCATAGCTCTATTCTTTGAGTCACTTGGGATTTATATCTGCTTATCATTATGAAGAACTTGAAAGATCCAAGAACAAAGATTTATCCCTTAACTACGAGGGGAGGTAAGGAACTGCCATCTAGCTCTGCACTTGATTCACCTTCTGTTTTGAGTAAGCTTGCGACACCTAAACCTGCTTCTGCCTTTCATTCTGATATATCGCATGTTATTGATGATGCCACTTCTGATATGCATGATACTTATGATGAAACTACTTCTATGCTTGATACTACTGTGCCACTTGGTGAATTTCTTGTTGAACAACTTGCTAGGGCTAGAGAGAATGAAATTATTGAAACTGATAATATTGATGAAAGTGATGATGAAGACTCTCCCTGAGGGAGTCCTGGACTAGGGGGTCTCCGGATAGCCGGACTATATCCTTTGGCCGGACTGTTGGACTATGAAGATACAAGTTTGAAGACTTCGTCCCGTGTCTGGATGGGACTCTACTTGGCGTGGAAGGCAAGGTAGGCAATACAGATATGTATATCTCCTCCATTGTAACCGACCTCGTGTAACCCTAGCCCCCTCCAGTGTGTATATAAACCGGAGGGTTTTAGTCCATAGAACAACAAACAATCATACCATAGGCTAGCTTCTAGGGTTTAGCCTCTTTGATCTCGTGGTAGATCAAATCTTGTACTACTCATGTTATCGAGAACAATCCAGAAGGACATAGGGTATTACCTCCATCAAGAGGGCCCTAACCTGGATAAACATCGTGTCCCCTGCCTCTTGTTACCATCCGCCTTAGACGCACAGTTTGTGACCCCCTACCCAAGATCCGCCGGTTTTAACACAGACATTGGTGCTTCCATTGAGAGTTCCACTGTGTCGTCACCGTAAGGCTTGATGGCTCCTTCGATCATCGCTAGCGATGCGGTCCAGGGTGACGCCTTCCTCCCCAGACAGATCTTCGTATTCGGCGGCTTCGCACTGCGGGCTAATTCGCTTGGCCATCTGGAGCAAATCGAAAACTACGCCCCTGGCCATCAGGTTAGATTTGGAAACTTGAACTACACGGCCGACATCCGCGGAGACTCGATCTTCGATGGATTCGAGCCCATGACGGACGCGCCGCATGGTCACAACGAGCATGGCATAACTCTGCTGTCGGACAGTGTTCGGGAGATCGCATCCGCAACTACTCCGGTCGTTAGCCCGGAGCAAATCGCGCCATCCGAGAGCGGAGGGATAGACCCTGCCATGGAGGCCACACTCTCAGTGGCGATAGAGCCAAATACTGACTTCACCCCTTACGAGAGCCGTGTCACCGAACCACTAGATTCATCTCCGGCCACGGACTTTGTTGGGGATATTACTACTGGGCGTAAACCGGCCAGGACAGGCCGGGTTAACTTCATCAGTAGTTGAGTATGATAAAAGCCCATGAGGGCAGATGAGGGCTAAAGGCCCATAATCGGTTTAAGGCCTATAGCTATAAACCGGCGTCGGTATGTAAGTTGTGTTATAAGTTAGGAATAGTGGAGACCGAACTGGACGCATCTATGAGCCGGTATCGGGACTCTGTAAACCGACGGGCGTCACCCATGTATATAAGGGGACGACCCGGCGGCGGTTCAACGACAGTCAATGACTCGAGGCATAGGCAAAGCTTATTCGCTCCCTAGTCATCGAAACAGCCATCAATTCCATCACAACTAGAAGTAGGCTTTTACCTTCATTGAAGGGGCCGAACTAGTATAAACTCTCTTGCGTCCTTGTGTCCGCTTTAACCCCTCCAAGCTAACCCGTAGCGATGGCTCCACGACTAAGTCCTTCCTCTAGGACATCTGCCGTGACAAAACCACGACAGTTGGCGCCCACCGTGGGGCTATCGCACGATGGTTTTCGGTTCTTGGAGGGCCGCTTTGAAGGACTCGAGGGCTATGCTGTAGGCCAGATGACTAAGAGTCGTCGCGGCAGGCTCTACATCGACGATGCAGGCTGGGGCCCCGAGGCCGGCTCAGTTGAGTATGGGTATCGGGTCCCCTTTGGTAGCATTCACATTTTCATTGGGAAGATTGGTGAACCGGGCCCTAAGCCGGACATCTGCACTGACCTCGTCGAGACGGCTCAGCGTGCGCAATCCGCCCGGGTTAAACCGGCCATGAAGCGTGCCTTCGTGGGAGTCATCCATGGAGGAAGTCATGAGGATGGATCGGGATTTCGCGGGGCGACTGTCATTTGTTCCAGTGACGAATCTTTGACCGGAGAAACTGAATCTCTTTATCAGCTACAAGATGGCCGGATTGGGAGCTGTCCCGATGGCGACAGTATTCCAGACCCCTCTGATCTGCCCAACCGGGTTGGAGTATTCATGGCCGGAACACAAGCAGCGCTTCATTCTTCGACAGCTGCCGCAACGATTTCCGGTTCAGCAGCGGCAACGGCCGCCGGGGCAGGAGGCCCTGTGCGCCCGCCGGCTCAGGTTCTATCATAGCTATTTGATGCGTTGGCTGTGCTTATGGCGGAAGTTAATCCGCCAGATTAGGACGTTCACAATACGGAGATTGCAAAGGTAAAGGAACAGATCACCCAGGCCAAGGCGGATCTGGCGGCTGAGGACACCAGGATGGCCGCTGAGCGGGCTGCTTTAGACGCACAGGCCTACAGGCTTGTGTTAGACCATAGCGCATCACATGAAGTCATGAGGAGGAAGCACCGGTCCCGCTTACCTCCGGTTTTCGAGGCCAGAGACCTTTTCAACACTCCAGGGCCAAGAGCCGGCAATCCGCTGGAGGGGAACCGGGCATATGCCCCTGGGACCGGTGCACCGGTTCAGCCTCGTCAGATCGATCCGCCTCATCAAAACACCGTTGTACCTCAGGCTGCTTTAACACCCCCGGGTCACTACTCCAGCCCAATGGACAATCTTGTTGCCGCTGCTGCACGGCTGGAGGCCATTCCAATTGAAGGTGACTCGCCACAAGCAGTAGAGACACGGCGGGTCAAGGAACTTCTGAGGACCGCTTTGGCCCAACAGGAAGCATACTCGTACAGCCGCGACCGGATCCACTCGACCCCTCGTCCAAGCCGGAGCTATAGCAGACATATGGATGAACCGGCAGTGTCAAGTAATGAACGACGTGGGGCACCCCGGGACAACAACCCGACGGGTGGTGCTGATGACGCTCAGGAAGTGGTGAACCGGGCCCGAGCGCGTAGGGAGGCCGAGTTAGCCGCACAACATCAGGCTCGGCAGCTCACGCCGGTTCGTCCAACCATTTCGATCGAACCTGGTGTTACTTCTAGTTCTTTGGGGGTGCCTTGCCTCGTCCCCGCTTTACGCAACGTGCGCTTGCCCAAGGATTTCAATGGCCCGCGCAAGGTACCAAATTATACGGCGGATCAACCACCAGAGACATGGGTAGAGAGCTATGAGATGGCCATGGAGATGCTTGATGTGGATGACACGGTGTGTGCGAAATACTTCACCATGATTCTTGAAGGAACGGCCCGTACTTGGTTAAAAATCTTGCCCGCTAATTCTACCAGTTCATGGGCCCAATTACGAGCCCGATTTATCAACAATTTCAAGGATACCTGTAAACAGCCTATGTCAATAGTGGACTTAGCTGCATGCGTCCAGGAGGAAGGAGATTTAATGACTCATTGGGTGCGCCGGGTTTCACAAGTGTTGCACTCCTTAGACCGCATCAACGCTGACACCGCAGTATTAACCCTAGAAGGCAACTGCCGGTTTGGGCCCTTGAAGTTGAAATTGGGACGGATGAAGCATCATTGCACCGACATGGGGACCCTCATGGCCGCTTTGGTAAAATATGCTGATTCTGATAGTACCAAGGATCCCGAATCTGATGATGACAAGACAGGGAAGGGGAAGAAGAACAGCAGCTCCAAAGGTCAGCAACATCACTGGGTAGGCAATGGCGGAGGAGGCAAGCGTAAAGCGGATGGCAACATGGATTTTGTGGCTAATACCAACGTACAGGACAATGGCCAGCGGCGCAAGGGTAGGCCGAAAAATCGTATTAGAGCACCCAACCGCAACCCAAACCGCCTGAACTATCTTCTAAGCCAGCCCTGTCCAAGACATGGGACGAAGGAGAAGCCAGCAAACCACCTTTGGAAGGATTGCTTTATTATGCAGGAGTTCAAGAATTCTAATAATTTCCGGTATGATCACGGATCTGGCGGTGGCTCAGGGTCCAGGCCGGGTTACGGTGGAGGAAGTTCTGGTTCAGGATTTAATGGTAATCCGGGCGGACATAATGGTCAAAATAGTCAGAACAACCAGGGTGGTTATAACCAACAGCAGCAACAGTCAGGTTACCAAAGCAACCCAAAGCAGTTGAGTAATGGGCAGTACCATGTCTTTACCACTAGCCTGGACAAGCGAGACCGGAAGGTTCAGAGGCGGGCAGTCAACTCTGTTGAACCGGCCACACCCCGTTATCTACGTTGGTCTGAACAGCCAATCATATGGAGCAGAGAGGATCACCCACTCCAGGTTGATAATCCGGGTCAGTTGGCTCTGGTGGTGGTGCCTCAGGTGGGAGGTTATAAGTTCACCAAGGTGCTCATGGATGGAGGGAGCAGTATTAACATCCTATACTATGAGACCTTCCGTCGTATGGGACTTACAGATAAGAATCTTAAACCGTCCAATACAGTATTCCACGGCGTAGTGCCTGGCAGATCAGCATATCCCATTGGTAAGATAGCTCTTGAAGTGGCCTTTGGGGATGACCATGATTCCAGGTCGGAGACATTAACGTTTGAAGTGGTGAAAATCCAAAGTCCATATCATGCCCTGTTTGGCATCCGGCATACGCCAAGTTTATGGCTCGGCCCTGTTATGTGTATTTGCAGCTCAAGATGTCGGGTCACAAGGGGACAATAACGGTTCACGGAAGCCGCAAAATCACTTTGGAATGCAAGGAAGGAGATGCGGCTTATGCAGAGTCGGTTTGTGCCACCGAGGAGTTGAAGTATTATAAAGACAATGTTGATCCGGCAGACATGACTCCGTTGAAGAAGCCAACTACGGAGCATGATCCGGCCCTGAAGTTCAAATCGGCAGCAGAAACTAAGCTTGTTGACTTCGTACCTGGCGATTCGTCCAAGCAGTTCAGCATTAGTGCCAACTTGGATCCGAAATAGGAAAGCGCGCTCATCGAGTTCATCCATGAGAATCGGGACATTTTTGCATGGAAGCCCTCTGACATGCCAGGTGTACCGAGGCAACTCGCTGAGCACACACTTAATGTGGATCCTAAATACAAACCGGTGAAACAGTTCCTCCGCCGGTTTAACGAAGAAAGACGCAAGGCGATTGGAGAAGAGGTAGCCAGGCTCTTAGCAGCTGGTTTTATTGTTGAAGTTTTTCACCCTGAGTGGCTTGCCAATCCGGTGCTAGTCCTTAAGAAAAACGGCACCTGGCGTATGTGTGTGGATTACACAGATCTTAATAAGGCTTGTCCAGCAGATCCTTTTGCCCTCCCCCGTATTGATCAAATCATTGATGCTACGGCGGGTTGTTAGCGTTTAAGTTTTTTGGATGCATATTCTGGCTATCATCAGATAAAAATGGCAGTTAAGGACCAGGAGAAGACGGCATTCATAACTCCCTTTGGAGCCTTCTGCTATGTGTCTATGCCCTTTGGGCTCAAAAGTGCCGAGGCAACTTATCAACGGTGTGTACAAAATTGTCTTCACAAGCAGATTGGCCGTAATGTACATGCTTACGTGGATGATATCGTGGTTAAATCCAGGGAGAAGGAGACTCTTGTTGATGATTTGAAGGAAACCTTTGATAACCTAAGGACGTACAAGATGATGCTTAATCCGGACAAGTGTGTCTTTGGTGTACCGGCGGGCAAGTTATTGGGTTTTCTGGTGTCCAACAGGGGAATTGAGGCTAATCCGGAGAAGATCACAGCCATCACCTCCCTGGCTAAACTGAAGTGTATCAATGATGTTCAACGCCTGGTAGGCCGGATTGCCGCGTTAAGCCAGTTTATCAGCCGCCTTGGTGAGAAGGCGATCCCTTTGTATCAGATGTTGAAGAAGACGGATCAGTTCGTCTGGAGTTCTGCTGCTGATGAAGCGTTTGAGGACTTAAAGCGGCAATTGGCCAATCCGCCTGTGCTCGCCGCTCCCATTGACAAGGAGCCGTTACTGCTATATGTTGCTGCTAATGCTCGTGCGGTCAGCGTGGCTATTGTGGTGGAACGAAAGGAGGCAGGTAAGGAGCATCCGGTTCAACGTCCGGTCTATTATATCAGCGAGGTACTCACTGAGTCCAAGCAAAGGTATCCGCACTGGTAGAAGCTGGTGTACGGAGTTTTTATGGCAAGCCGGAAGCTTAAGCAATACTTCCAAGGGCACCCCATTACGGTGGTCAGTTCTGCTCCTTTGGGAGATATCATCTAGAACCGGGAAGCAACTGGCCGGATTGCAAAGTGGGCTATAGAGCTGGGGCCATAAGGTTTGAAATATGTGCCTCGGACAGCCATTAAGTCTCAAGCACTTGTTGATTTCATCAATGATTGGACGGAAATGCAAGCACCTGAAGAAAAGCCGGATCACACGTATTGGACCATCCATTTTGACGGATCCAGGCAGTTGGAAGGCTCGGGGGCTGGAGTCGTATTAACTTCCCCACAAGGTGATAAGTTTTGTTATGTTCTCCGTTTAATGTTCCCTTGTACTAACAATGCAGCTGAGTATGAAGCCTTGCTCCATGGTCTTCGGATGGCTAAGGAGATGAATCTAAGTCGAGTTAAGTGCTTCGGTGATTCGGACCTTGTGGCTCAGCAAGTGTCTGGCACTTGGGACTCCAAGGACCCACTCATGGCAGCATATCGTCGTGAGGTGGATATTGTTGCAGGTTATTTCACAGGCTATCAGGTGGACCACGTGGACCGGCGGAAAAATGAAGCGGCGGACGCTTTAAGCCGGCTGGGCTCTCAGCGCAAACTGTTCCCACCCAATGTTTTTCTGGATGTGCTACACAACCTGTCGGTGAAGATCCCTGGTGAAGAGGATTTGGCCATTCCTAATCTGGAGGCTCAATTGGTGGCAGTTCTTCATGTTATTCCGGATTGGACGCTTCCTTACCTAGCGTACAAGAACCGGGGCGAGTTGCCAGAAGATGAGATTCTGGCCCGGCAGATAATCCGGCGATCCAAGTCCATGGCTGTCATCAACGGTGAGTTGCATCATTGCAGTGTATCAGAAGCTTTTCAACATTGCGTGTCTCCTGAAGAAGGCCGTGAAGTTTTGCGTGAGATCCATGAAGGAGATTGTGGTCACCATGCCGGTTCAAAGTCTCTGGTGGCTAAAGCGTTTCCCCATGGTTTCTATTGGTTAACTGCTCATGCTGATGCGAAGGATCTGGTCAGACGATGTGATGGTTGCCAAAGGTTTTCAAGACATGCTCATGTACCGGCTCAAGAATTGAGGATGATTCCAATTACTTGGCCGTTTGCGACTTGGGGGCTGGATATGGTTGGGCCTTTCAAAAGGTCCAAAGATAAGAAGACCCACCTCCTGGTGGCGGTGGACAAGATTACAAAGTGGGTGGAGGCAGAACCTGTTAGCAAGTGTGATGCGGCCACGGCGGTTCAGTTCATCAAAAAGGTGATTTTCCGGTTTGGCTTTCCGCACAGTATTAGCACAGATAATGGTACCAATTTGTCCAAAGGTGCTATAAAGGAGTTCTGCGAACGGGAGCACATCCGGCTCGACGTTTCATCAGTAGCACATCCACAGTCCAATGGTCAAGCAGAAAGAGCTAATCAAGAGATCTTGCGAGGCATCAAGCCCCGGCTCATGGTTCCTTTGCAGAGAACGCCGGGTTGTTGGGTAGAAGAATTACCATCTGTGTTATGGAGCATCAATACAACACCCAACAGATCAACAGGATACACACTGTTCTTCATGGTTTATGGAGCGGAGGCGGTTCTCCCCAGCGATATCCGTCATGACTCACCTCGTGTCACGGCTTATGTTGAAGCGGATAACGAGACAGCATGGCAAGATGCTTTGGACCGGTTGGATGAAGAGCGTGACATCGCAGCCGCCCGGTCGACGATTTACCAGCAGGATCTTCGTCGTTGTCACAGTCGCCGAGTCAGAACCAGAGCCTTCCAGGAAGGAGATTTGGTGCTTCGGCTCATCCAAGATCAGACTCATATGCATAAGCTATCCCCACCTTGGGAGGGGCCTTTCATGGTCAGCAAGAATCTGCACAACGGTTCGTACTATCTGATCGATATTCGAGAACATAAGGACTCACGTACATCAAAGGAGGAGACTAACAGGCCGTGGAATATAGCTCATCTTCGGCCTTACTATACCTGAGCCATTGGCTATACTTATGTACATACAATGTATATATTATGATTAAGTATAATAAACCGGAACCTCAGCTAAAGCGGTGTATCTGTTCTTTTACATCATGTGAGGTTACACGGAGTTGCTCTAAAGCGGCCTCCGGTTTACCCCTTGAGTTCGCTTTGCTAAAAGCATCGTATTATATCACTTGGAGGATTGGTCGTGTCCGAACCAATACCATGCCTCTTGATAGGCGAAAGCCACTAGAACACTTGGGGACTTGGTCATGTCTGAACCAGTCATGCCTCCTGATCGGCCTAAGGCCACATAATCACTTGGGGGCTTGGTCGAACCTGAACCATGACCACGCCATTTGGTCGGCATAAAATTCCACAAGAATCACTTGGGGACCTGGCTAACTAGAACCATAGTTACACCTAACGGGAGCTTGGTCGTGTTTGGCCATGGTTACGCCATTTGATCAGCTTAAATAAGTCGTTTTTGGCAAACGTTTTTTTCGTTGCTTTTGCTTCATACTTTTCTTTGAAGGGGGGTTTTTGCTTTTTATTGTGTTTCTTAAACCGACAAAAAAAGTTCAATTGACGGAACACAGTTCACGTCAATCCGGAGGCTATTTGACCGGTTTAATCCGTGTTGTTAACATCCTCTTATGGAGTAACACGGTATTTATCGTAACCCGGCACGGTTTACATGGTAAACCAGCGTCATATATATATATATACAGGAGCTGTTATCTCCTCCAACAGTATGGGTTTGCAAAACTCCGCTTCAAGATTGGCCAAGCCAACTTCACGCTCAATGACGGCAGGTATTATGTATCTCAAAATTTGGTCATACTTAAAATTTTGTTTTGATTTCATATATGCAGACATCATATTCCGCCTGACGGTACAACCGCGGTGGCACTTGACGAATTTTTCATTTCAGAAAGTGTTTTGGAAAGTTCATTGCCACAGGAAGAACAAATTATGCACGAAGGCATATCAACATCAAAGGTATCAGCTAGCCTATTACAAGGCAACATGGTGCCCATAATAATATAATTGTTTTTCGCAAAGAAGAGGCAGTTTTAAACCGGCGTCCGGTTCAAGCTTGGTCACCAGCCTGGCCTGATGGTTGTGGGTCGTCCTGCGCCGCTTCAGCCTCCGTATCCCTACCCAGTGGCTGGAAATCCACAGTTGTCCAATCGATTCCCATTAGTGCTTGAAAAACAGCTTCATCGTGGACCAGCAAGGACGGGTCAATATCGGGAGCGTAAGTATGATTACGGATTGGAGGAATCAGATTTTCTGATTCATGGATTGGCGCAGCTATTCGCTTGTTCTGACTGTCATATTGCGCTTGATAACGAGACAAGTCTGCTTCCTTAGCCAACTGACAAGCTAGTGGACGCACCTCCCAGTTTATCGTTCGCAGATCCGCTTCACCGAATTCTGATCCGTCTTCCTTCAAGCTGGGATAGCCCTGAGCCGCTTCAACAGGATCAAAATCCGGCACCCAAGCTTTTGCCCGAATTAAAGCATTGATTGCGCCGGTTCGAGCAGCAAATTTCTTTAGCTCTTCAATCCGGACAGGAAGCACCGACAGTTTCATCAGCGTATCTTGAATCAAAGTAGGCACCAGTTTGTTATGAGAGGCGGTACAGATGATCCGCTGGGCACCAGTATACAATTGTTCAACCAATGTATAGGCGGCTTTTAGCTTCTTCCGTACATCTGACCCCAAGTGACCAATGCGTGTCCCTGAAATACCATAAAGGGTTAATAAGTCGGCGACTTTGTCAGAAGGCAGAGCCAATTCAGTAGGAAAACTGGCTTACCAAAGATAGCAGCAGTCATGGCATGCACGTGCCGCTTTATGCTGGTTAGTTCATCTGCCACTGGTTTTAGTGCAGCCTCAACATCCTCTGCTCGTTTGATCAAAGCGGATTTCTCGTGGCCCAGTCCGCCCATTTCTTTTTGAAGTTTTCCTTAAGTTGTTCCATGGTGCTTAAAGCACTGGCCAATTCCTCTTTTGCTTTGGAGGTTTCAGCTTGTTGGGTTTTCAGGGCTTCTTGAAGATCGATGACTTGGTTCTCTTTCGTCTTCAGCTCCGCCTGCATGCATACAGATATATGCTTCAGCAAACTGGTAGAAGGATTCAAGTACCAACCACAAAACAAGTTATGCGCTTAGTACTTGGGGGCTAATGCATATTTGATCTAAAGCGGCCTCCGATTTACCCCTTCATCTTTCGATTGTTTACAAAGTCCCAAGATCAATACAAGTATTCAACTTGGCACTTGGGGGCTAATGGCTATTTGATCATATATATATTCTGATACGGCAGTTTCAATTACTTAAAGTACCGGTTTAACTACGCTAAAGTTAAACCGGCCCTTGGGGGCTACATCAGCAAATTTCAAAGCAACAAGATTTATATTATTTAAGTCCCGGTTTGAAAGAATATTCCAAACCGGACCTTGGGGGCTAGGAGAGTCAGGAATGGAAGCATACAAGCAAGAAGGAGCATATGGAAATTACCTCATATTTGTCTTTGATCATGTTGACCAGACCGGCTTCATAGTCACGGCTGGTATACAACCGGTTCAGATAGCCGGAATGGATATCTTGGGCGTTCAGAGCAGCATAAGTCGTCAGATCAGCGTTCCACTTGCCTTTACCAAAGGCAGCAAGTTCTTCCTTGGCAGAATGTTTGGATAAAGCGACAGGATTGCTTGGCTCAGTATGGCTAGTGCCAGTAATGACAACTTCATCATCATTGGTACCGCCGGTTTGCACTGGAGCTGTTGGCTTGTCAGTAGGTTTTGCGGGACCGGTGGAGCTTTCAACCCGGAGGGAACCTGTGGGCTGATGGATAGGATCTGAAGTATCAGTAGGTCTTTCCTCTGCAGTAAGATCATCATCTGGCTGCGGTGGATCATTGGGAATATCCTCAGGAATAGCCGCTTCAAGATTGGGTGTGGTGCCTGGTTCCAGAATGACATCTTCTTCGTCCGCTTTATCCAGGCGGGCCTTCTTGCTCGGCCTAGGTTTGGCTCTGAGAAGAATAACAAAATTAAATACAACATATGTTCTAAGGCAATATACTGCAAACGTCACAATAAATATAGCTTACCCAAGCACCGTTTTGAGCGGTGGGAGCTGAGTAGCCGACGACTCGCCAGAAGATGAGTGGGAAATAACCTGATAATCGGAGTCTGACGGATTAAGAGGTTGACGAAAGCAGCCCGCTTTAGGACAAGCACTGACAAGCGAATTAGAGACCTCAGAATGACGTTTCCGACCCGGACTGTTCGGTAAACCGGCGGAGGTAACTACCTGACCACTGTGCCGGGTGGTGCGGCGAGCTTCGTGTTGTTGAGTCTTCATAAGAAGTTTAGGATCCAAATAAGCAAGAGGATGAGAAAAATTAACTTTCCGGTTTGCCTGACAGATTTTTTGTGAAGGCAAAGTTTCTGAATCGGAAGAGAGAATAATTACCTCTGCAACATCCGCATGGCTGGCTTCGGCATCATCCTGACAAATATCATCATCAATAAGATGCATGAAAAATAAACCAAGTGAGTCAAGCTCTACCTCAAGGTCCGGATTATCCACCTCGTCATCAAGGGCCGAATTAGAAGATGCAGTGGTTCTTTTCCGGTGGGTAGTCTTCTTCACAGCTTTAGTGTTTTGCCGGGTTGCTCTTTCCGGTTTATCTGCTTTCTTTGGTTTCTCCTGCGGCAGCTTTTTGCTCCAAAACGGATCATCGCCCTGATTATGCAGACACTGATACTAAAAACAATGACCAGACATATCAATAACAGATTCAACAAAGAGAAAAATCAAAGTCTTACAGCTGGCGGTTTGTTGGTGGCACAGAAGGGAAGTAGGCCGGTTCTAGCGCAGATGTGCTCCGGTTCATTCAGTATCTTACGCACAGCTTCTGTGATGTCTTCACCGGAGAGCTGGAGTCTTGAATGTCGCAGTGGGTCATCCACACTATCAGTATATTCGCACATCAAACCGGAGGGCTGACTAAGGGGCAGTATGCTCCATGATATCCAACAGCGAGCAAGGTCAACCCCTGTTAAACCGTTGGCCATAAAGGCTCTGAGCTTTGACAGCTGAGGAGCATATTTGCTTCTCTCCTGGGCACTCAATTGTTGAGGAAAAGGATGGGTATTGCTGAGCCGCTCCGGATGAAAGCCAGGCAAGGGATTCTCACCAGCAGGGGAGGTGTCTTTGCAGTAGAACCATGTCTGATTCCACTCGTTGGGGTGACTGTGCAGCTTGGCGTGAGGGTATGTGACCTCTTTCCTTTTTTGAATCGCCATGCCACCCAACTCCGTGTTAGAGCCATCAGTAAACTCAATACGGCAGTTTAGATGGAAAAGATCTCTGAATAATTCCACTGTGGGCTCCTCTTGAAAGAACACCTCACAGAGCACTTGGAAGTGACACATATTTGTAACAGAGTTGGGGCCAGTGTCTTGCGGATGGAGTTGGAAATCAGCTAGAACATCCCGGTAGAATTTAGAACCGGGCGGTTTAAAACCCCGGGCTAAGTGGTCTACGAAAACAACAACCTCTCCATCTCGAGGTGTGGGGGGGGGGCATTCTTTGCCAGGAGCCCTCCAATGGACGGTGTCTTTGCTGCCCAAGGCGCCAATCAGGACTAAATCGTCCAGTTGATCCTCTGTGACACGAGAAGGGACCCAATTGCACTCATACACTTGCTTGGCCTTGATGAAATCTACATACATTGATATGTGCAATGTTAAACCGGAAGCAGATCTATCTAAACCGGAGTTTATGAAGCAACAGCATCACGGCGGTTCAACAAGGGGACTAATGATATATGATAAGATGGCTTTTTCAAAGGTGAACCGCCTATGTGGTAAAGAGGATACAGATCTAAGGCAAGAAATACTAAGGAAGGTAAAAACAGATTTCATAGGGTCGCAGTGAAATTTTGGATCTACCGTAAGACAGGAAAATAAAAGGATTTAGACCTAAAAGGTTGATCTCAAAGCAATTCACAAGGGACCAGATCAATGTTTTATGCGCATAAAGGTTTGCTTTGGTAGCAGAAGATAAGCCGTTACGGGGAATACATCAGGTTTGAAGTTTTATTCATGGGCTAAAGAAGAAACAAAGGAAGAACAGTGCCAGAGTCTCGATGAACTTCGACGAACGAGGAAACCCTAGAACAGATCTGCGGGGGAAAGGAAAAAAGATTTACCTGAGCCGAGGAAGAAGCGGAAGGTCGCCGCAATGCTCTGGTGTGCTCAGGTTGATGCAGAGGTCGACGGTGGCGGCGGAGCTCCGAAGCTGGGCAACGCGAAGAAGATGAAGCAGAAGGGGTCGGAGGGAAAGAGAAAGGAAATGACCCTTCGGTCCTATTTATAAAGAAAGGGATATGTCAGGCGCGAGAATCAAGGAGCCGCGAGTTTGGAAACGAAGCTGCGGCCTTAATTGCCGCAGGCTTGTTAACAGGATAAGGTTTTTTATAACCAGTGACGTCACACCGGTCTACCGCGAGCAGAGAAGATGACATCACGACGGTTCAACAAAATACAAGAAGATGTTGAAGATGAAGATTTTTGCTAAGGATTGACATGAACATGTTCAAATCAATTTGGGGCCTAATGTTGGGGATATTACTACTGGGCGTAAACTGGCCAGGACAGGCCGGGTTAACTTCATCAGTAGTTGAGTATGATAAAAGCCCATGAGGGCAGATGAGGGCTAAAGGCCCATAATCGGTTTAATGCCTACAGCTATAAACCGGCGTCGGTATGTAACTTGTGTTATAAGTTAGGAATAGTGGAGACCGAACTGGACGCATCTATGAGCCGGTATCGGGACTCTGTAAACCGACGGGCGTCACCCATGTATATAAGGGGACGACCCGACGGCGGTTCAACGACAGACAACGACTCGAGGCATAGGCGAAGCTTATTCGCTCCCTAGTCATCGAAACACCCATCAATTCCATCACAACTAGAAGTAGGCTTTTACCTTCATTGAAGGGGCCGAACTAGTATAAACTCTCTTGCGTCCTTGTGTCCGCTTTAACCCCTTCAAGCTAACCCGTAGCGATGGCTCCACGACTAAGTCCTTTCTCTAGGACATCTGCCGTGAAAAAACCACGACAGACTCCGAGCCGCTCACATCCGTGCCCATCGAATCCGACTGGGCGCCGATTATGGAGTTCACCTCCGCGGATATCTTTCAGCACTCACCTTTCGGAGATGTGCTAAATTCATTAAGGTATCTCTCCCTGTCAGGAGAACCATGGCTGAACTATGTCCGGATAGAATGGGATGCGGACGGCAAAGAAATTCGCTGCCCCCCACCACCCACTTAGTACCCACTGTCGAGGACTTAACCGACATGCTCGACTTCGACTCCGAAGACTTCGACGGTATGGACGACGAAGCCGGAGATGAACAGGAACCACCGCCCTTAGGGCGCTGGACCGCCACCTCATCATATGATATATACATGGTGGACACCCACAAAGAAGGCAATGGCGACGAGACAACGGAGGATGACCCCTCCAAGAATCAACCCAAGCGCCGACGTCAGCGGCGCCACTCTATGTCCCGCCACAGCAAGAGTAGTGATACCGGCACAAGAGATAATAACACTCCAGATAGTGCTGAAGACAACAACAATCCCCTCCAGCACGGTGTAGAGCTAGAGGACGAACAAGCTAGCCCTCCAGAGCAGACAGTAGATGGAGAACCGGAGGAGGACAATTACATGCCTCCCTCCGAAGATGAGGCGAGCCTCAGTGACGACGAGTTTATCGTGCCTGAGGACCCCGTCGAGCAAGAGCGCTTCAAGCGCCGGCTTATGGCCACGGCAAATAGACTTAAGAAAAAACAGCAACAACTTCAAGCTGATCAAGACCTGCTAGCAGACAGGTGGACTGAAGTCCTTGCGGCCGAGGAGCATGAACTCGAGCGCCCGTCCAAGAGTTACCCAAAACGTAGGTTGCTACCTCACCTCAAGGAGGAAGCATTGAAACCACATTCACCAGCGTACGATGCGGCTGATCGGCCACTACGCGGCAGAGCCAGAGGGGCGTTTCAGCCTAAAGTTCAGACCGCATCCCGTCGCCACTCAGTCAAAAATATTAAGGCCCGGGGAAACACAGAGGACCTGTACGACATCTTGGACAATAAGGCAAAAATCGCAAGGTCAATATACGAGACACGGGCACGTGCGCCCACACGTGCCGACGATCGTCGTGTCGGATACACCGGCTGAATACAGCAGACAAGACTCCTATGAACTACGTCGGGATATAGCCCGGCACAGAGGTGCCGCACACCCCTTCTGCTTCACTGATGAAGTTATGAATCATGAATTCTCGGAGGCTTTCAAACCCGTAAATATCGAATCATACGATGGCACAATAGATCCCGTTGTATGGATTGAGGATTTCCTCCGTCATATCCACATGGCTCACGGTGATGATCTACATGCCATCAAGTACCTCCCACTAAAACTCAAAGGACCAGCTCGGCATTGGCTGAATTGCTTGCCAGCAGATTCCGTCGGCAGTTGGGAGGATTTGTCAGATGCATTTCTTGACAACTTCTAGGGCACTTATGTGCAGCCACCGGATGCTGATGACTTCAGCCACATAACCCAGCAGCCAGGGGAATCAGCTAGACAATTCTGGACACGGTTCCTGACTAAGAAAAATCAAATTGTAGACTGTCCAGATGCAGAGGCCCTAGCGGCATTCAAGCATAACATCCGCGACGAATGGCTCGCCTGCCACCTCGGCCAGGAGAAGCCGAAATCTATGGCAGCCCTCACAACACTCATGACCCGCTTTTGCGCGGGCGAGGACAGCTGGCTGTCTCGTAGCAACAACACATCAAAGAATCTGGATACCTCGAATACCAAAGATGTTAACGGTAGGTAGCGTCGTAATAGACCAAAGCGCCGCAATAACGGCGATAACACCAAAGATACGGTAGTCAATGCCGGATTCATATGCTCTAAATCCGGTCAGTGGAAAAAGCCATTCAAAAGAAATACTCCTCCGTCCAGTCTGGATCGCATACTGGATCGCTCGTGTCAAATCCACGGCACCCCCGACACGCCAGCCAATAACACCAACAGAGAATGCTGGGTGTTCAAGCAGGCCGCCAAGTTAAATGCCAAAAACAAGGACAAGGGGCTGCATAGAGATGACGAGGAGGAGCCCCGGCCGCCGAACACAGGAGGACAGAAGGGGTTTCCCCCACAAGTGAAGACGTTGAACATGATATACGCAACCCACATTCCCAAGAGGGAGCGGAAGCGTGCACTAAGGGACATCTATGCGATGGAGCCCGTCGCCCCAAAGTTCAACCCATGGTCTACTTGCCCGATCACCTTCGATCGCAGGGATCACCCCACTAGCATCCATCATGGCGGATCTACCGCACTAGTCCTAGACCCCGTCATTGACGGATTTCACCTCACTCGAGTCCTTATGGACGGCGGCAGCAGCCTGAACCTGCTTTATCAGGATACAATGCGAAAAATGGGTATCGATCCCTCGAGGATCAAACCTAGCAAAACCACCTTTAAAGGCGTCATCCCAGGTGTAGAGGCCCATTGCACAGGCTCAATCACACTGGAAGTGGTCTTCGGATCACCGGATAACTTTTGAAGCGAAGAGTTAATCTTCGACATCGTCCCTTTTCGCAGTGGCTATCATGCACTGCTCGGACGGACAGCATTTGCAAAATTCAATGCAGTGCCGCATTACGCATACCTCAAGCTCAAGTTGCCAGGACCTCGCGGGTTCATAACAGTAAATGGAAACACATATCACTCGCTCCGTACGGAAGAGCGCACTGCGGCCCTTGCAGCAGAGGCACAAAGCAGCATGTTCAGGCAAACCACTCATTCGGCGTCATGGACCCCGGACAGCTTCAAGCGAGTATGGAACAAGCTGCAACAGGATCGCCTGGCACGATCAGAGCTCGCCTAGCAATTCGGCCGCCGTCCCAGTCCCACGCGTACATAACTATGGATTAAAAATACCATGGACATAGGCGGGGGCACGATCAGGACACGCCCCGCATTGTGGCCTAACCACACTAGGGGCTGTATACCTTCGACATTCCTTTTCTCTTTCAGGGCCTAACTCTCTGGAAGCCCTTTCCGGCAGTACGATTGTCGGACACTTTCCGGAAGCAACAACCAAGGCGGCAAGAAGCTAAGATGAACATGGGAACCGCCAGGTGGTCTCTAGTAATAATTGATATACCTGCTTTTCACTATTTTATGCGCAGCTTTCCCTAGGGTAGGACATTTCGAATTGTCCTACTTTATGCTTCTTGCACTACTTGTACCAAGTACGCTTCGACATCTCATTTAAATAACAATGCATATCATTAATCTGTCATTGCATTATTTATGTTTTTCTCTTTCTCTTATATGTCCATTTACGACAATCCGCACCCGCACGTGCGGGTACGGCCAGTTCGCCAGGGGTCCTCGTTTACCTCATAACACGGCGCAAGAAGTCCGAACACTTTCGAAAGCTCCGAATCATGTCTTTGGTCAAATGTTGGGTTGCCCGGGTCCCATGCTTTGGTACCTTATGTTCCGCTATATCGGCTAAGGTAGCGGTGGGAGAACTACTGCGATTGTGTCCCGGTTCTTCCGGACGAGCACCTCAATAGAGAAAGCCAAAAACTGATTGTCATGATAAGGCAAGAGACTGGTCGCTGTTCGAGAGGTCTCAAGTCCTTAAAGACTTTTTCCACTTCGGGCGAGGAGTCGGCCTTGTCCGGCATAGGTGTGTATAGCGCCCCGAATTCGGCCCTCCGAATACCAGGGGCTTCGCCAAAAATTTAAAATCATAGACTTCTATGGCTAAGTGAGAGCGATAAAGCATTATAGCCCGATTGCCTGGTACGTTGCGCTGAACACCTCCCTTGAAGGACCCAAAATTGGGGTAAATAGTGTTCAGATTTATCCCAAACACCCCAGTACTAGTTACATGGGGGTAGAAGCCGACGACTGGCCAACTCTCAGATTTTATAAACGGCCGCACAGAAGGTAATATTTTAAATTGAGAAAGCGTCGCATGGCGCAAACGAACTCGTTTAATATTACAGGATCACATGGGCATGTTCATTCAAAAATTACATCCTTGGCACACTCATCTGCCACTAAGCGGGAAACCTTCAGGACACTCTCATAATAATTCTCGGGGCAGTGATGCTCCTTGCCCTCCGGCGGCCCCTCCTTCACCAGCCTCATGGCGTCTAGCGTCGCCCAGTGCACCTTCGCCCGGGCAAAATCCTTGCATGCACCCTCGATGCAGACGGACCGCTTGATGACTTCAAGCCGTGGGCAGGCTTCCAGTAGATGCCTCATCAGGCTTCCAGTAGCTGCCGGACAGGGGCTCGCCAGGCCACATCCGGACTATAAGGCCCCTCATGGCCTGTTCGGCCACCTTGTGAAGCTCGACCAACTGCTTCAGCTGGTCGCTCAAGGGCACGGGGTGTTCGGTCCAAGTATACTGAGACCAGAACAACTTCTTCGTTGAGCTCCCCTCCTCAACTCGGTAAAACTTCGCGGCATCCAGTACACTGCGGGGAAGATCTGCAAACGCTCCTGGAGAGCTCTGAACTCGGGTAAGAAAAAGGAAAATCTCCTTCACATGCTTGCTTTGCATATTGAATGCCTTACCCACTGCTATCTTCTTCACCGCTTCAATCTCCTGAAGGGCCTTGTGGGCTTCGGCCTTGGCGCTCCGGACGCTTTCAAGCGCCTGCGTGAGCTCGGACTCCCACGTCTTGGAGTTAAGCTCCAAGGACTCATGCTTTTTGGCAAGAGCCTCGAGCTCTAGCTGCACTTTGCCTACTCGGGCTTCTTGTTTCTCCCGTTCAATGCGTTCTTTGGCCGCTTTGTCTTCCGCCTCGGACAACGCCTTCCTCAGGGTCTCCACCTCGGTCGTGGCCCCTGACAAATTCATGATGAACCTATTACTTCACACCCGAACTTCTTTTTAACTATATAGACAGGGGTATATCTTACCTTTGCTCTCTTTGAGCTGCCTCTTGGTAAGGCCGAGCTCGTCCTCGGACCGCTTCAGGGCCTGCTTCAGCGCAGAGACCTCCGCAGTATGTGCGGCAGCAGCCAGCAGTGAAGCCTGCACATACACATAGACATACTCTAATTAGACTCCTGAGTTATCATTTGATCCTCTATCCAGTTTTTCTTCGCGAACGCCGAACAGAGCATCAGGGGCTACTATCTATGGGGTAATATTTTCTTATATTTTGATTGCTTACCTCAAAGCCTGTTAGGAGGCTGGCGCAAGCTTCGGTCAGTCCGTTTTTGGCGGGCTGAACCTTCTCAACCACCGCACTCATGATAGTGCGGTGCTCTTCTTCGATGGAAGTGCTTCCAGCTGGTTGTCCGGTGCCTCTGGTTGGACAGAGGACACCTACACAGATGGTTGGCCCCCCTTGACATGGGACCGCCTGCCGGACTCCGGAACCATCAAAGGTTCCGGCGTAGTGTCCGGCTGGGGCCCGAACTCGAAGCCCATAGGAGCCTCGCTCCCTTGGTACCCAGGGTCTGGGAAGTCGCCGTCAGGAGCCCCCAGGACCACCTCCCCTTGGCTTGGTGCCTTTTGAGACAACACCTCGGCGTTGTCCGTAGGGCGAGGGGTGGAAGCAGCCGGAAGAGAACAGTTGTTCATATCCAACGAGTCCAAAGGGCCGCTCGACGAAGGTACGTTGAGATGAGCTCGAGACGGACTGCATAATCATGTTCGGCATGAGGGCAGGCAGTACAATAAAACATACCATGAAGTACTACGGTGTCCGGAGACTTACAATTTCGCTAGGGGCTTGACCCGGGGTAGCCACTCGTCCCCGCAGTCTGCGGCTGTCGGGGCACAGTCCGGAGGGAGGGTCCTTCCCTTCTTCGACCCTTTGGCCTCCCCGGAGGGGTCGGCCTTCCTTTTCTTGTCTCCCCCGACTGGGGGGAGAACTTTTCTCCTCCTCCTCATTTCTGTGGGAGGAGTGCGTGTCGGAGTCATCGTCCGATGACTATGATACAACCTTGCGCCGGAGACCCTTTCGGGTCCCCGCGGCCTTCTTCTTGGTCTTCTTTTCTTGCACCTCATAGGGTGCCGGAGTCAGCATCTTTGTCAGAAGAGCGTCTGCAGGATCTTCGGGCAGCGGGGCTGGGCTATCAAGCTGCTCCATCGTCTCTATCCAGTCCTGTTAATGACATGGAAGTTCAGATCCTGCACACAACTAAACCAGGGCAAATAAATACCCTGAGAGATATAAAAACCTAGCGGATTGGCACGGTGCTTTGCGCTGAGTCCACGGTCCTCGGTGAGGGAGGGAGGCATCTTGACGCTCTTGAATAGCACCCTCCAGACGTCCTCGTGCATCATGTCATAGAGCTCTCGCAGCGTCTGGTGCTTGGCTGAGTCGAACTCACACAAATTGAATGCCCGTCTTTGGCACGGAAGGATCCGACGGAAGAGCATAACCTGGATCACATTGACAAGCTTGATTTTTCTACTCGTCATGTTCTGGATGCAGGTTTGGAGTCCGGTCAGCTCTACCGAAGAACCCCAGGACAGGCCCTTCTTTTTCCAGGAGGTGAGCCGCGTGGGGATTCCGGATTGAAATTTGGGGGCTGCCACCCAATTGGAGTAGCGCGGCTCGGTGATGTAGAACCACCCCGATTGCCACCCCTTTATGGTATCCACATGGTGCCCTCGAGCCAGGTGACATTAGGCATCTTGCCAATTATGGCGCCTCCGCACTCTCCTTGCTTGGCTCCCACCACCTTCGGTTTGACACTGAGGGTTTTTAGCCATAGGCCGAAGTGGGGCCTGATGCGGAGGAAGGCCTCGCACACGACGGTAAACGCTGAGATGTTGAGGATGAAATTGGGGGCCAGATCATGAAAATCCGGCCCGTAGTAGAACATGAGCCCACGGACAAACGGGTGGATAGGGAATCCCAGTCCGCGGACGAAATGGGTAAGAAAAACTACCCTCTCATGGGGTTCGGGCGTTGGGACGATCTGCCCCGCATTCAGCAGCCGCGCGCGATATCCGCAGCCAGGTATCCGGCTTCCCGTAACTCTTTGATGTTCTCCTCCGTGACGAAGGAGACCATCCACTTGCCTCCTACTCCATACATGCTTGGAGTGGTTCGAGAAGAAAAACACGAGCTTGGGCGCTAGAGCTCGAGTGTGCAGGAATGGGTAAGCGAGAAGGAAGAAGGCGTGGGTGAAAAAGTAAATCTTTGTCCCTTTTGTAAGGGCGGAAGAGGCGATGTGCCTCCCCACTTCCTAGCAAAACTGCTTATTCCCCAGGCGCCGTAATTGATGGCGTGGTTGCGTTACCCACGTCCGTATTGATGAGAATCCCGTGATAAGGGGAACACGATCTCTGCTTTGACAAGACGTGTCAAGAAAACCGCCTCACGATATGTGCGGAGCTAGTTAAGAAAAGCGGTTCGAATAAAAACTGGGCCATGGCATGATGTCGTTCTATCAAAATGTGTCAACAGATTAGATTCGTGGAAATATTATTCTCTCTATGGTGGTATGTGGAACTTATTTTGCAGGGTCGGACACAATCCTTGTATTCAAGATCTTCAATGGTGTATTCAGAGGAGGAACCCGCCTTGCAATGCCGAAGACAACACTGCACTCCAGACTCATCATCATTGAAGCCTGGTTCAGGGGCTACTGAAGGAGTCCTGGACTAGGGGGTCTCCGGACAGCTGGACTATATCCTTTGGCCAGACTGTTGGACTATGAAGATACATGTTTTAAGAATTCGTCCCATGTTCGGATGGGACTCTACTTGGCGTGGAAGGCAAGCTAGGCAATATGGATATGTATATCTCCTTTGTAACTGACCTTGTGTAACCCTAGCCCCCTCTGGTGTCTATATAAACCGGAGGGTTTTAGTCCGTAGAACAACAGACAATCATACCATAGGCTAGCTTCTAGGGTTTAGCCTCTTTGATCTCGTGGTAGATCAACTCTTGTACTACTCATATTATCGAGAACAATCAAGCAGGACGTAGGGTATTACTTCCATCAAGAGGGCCCGAACCTGTATAAACATCGTGTCCCCTGCTTCCTCTTACAATCCGCTTTAGACGCACAGTTCGGGACCCCCTACCCGAGATCCGTCAGTTTTGACACCGACACTCCCCCTAATAAATATGAATTGCATGTTGTTCCTAAGGGTTATGTTATGGATGAAGAAGCTACTAGAGCTATTTTAGCTTGCAATGATAGATATGATCTAAAGAGGTTATTAGCTAAATGGAAGCAGCAATCCCTTAATGCTAGAATGAAGCCTGACCTTGCTTTTGCTACTTCACCTATCTGTGTTTCTGATATGGATTATGAATTCTTTGTTGAACCTGATATAATTACTTTGGTTGAATCTGATCCTTTTTATGGCTATGAATCTGAAACTTTTGTGGCACATCTTACAAAATTAAATGATATAGCCACCCTGTTCACTAATGATGAGAGAACTCGCTACTTTTATATCCTTAAAATATTTCCGTTCTCATTAAAGGGTGATGCTAAGATATGGTTTAATTCTCTTGATCTTGGTTGTGTGCGTAGTCCCCAGGATATGATTTATTACTTCTCTACTAAATATTTCACTGCTCATAAGAAACAAGCTGCTTTAAGGGATATATATAATTTTGTGCAACTTGAAGAAGAGAGTCTCCCACAAGCTTGGGGGAGGCTTCTCCAATTACTTAATGCTTTGCCTGATCATCCTCTTAAGAAAAAGGAAATACTTGATATCTTTTATAATGGACTAACCGATGCTTCCAGAGATTACCTGGATAGTTGTGTTGGTTCTGTTTTCAGGGAAAGAACACGGATGAAGCTGAAATTTTATTGAATAATATGTTGACTAATGAAAATAATTGGACACTTCCTAAGCCTATTCCTAAACCAACTCCGAAGAAGAGAGGTGTTCTATTTCTCAGTCCTGAAGATATGCAAGAGGCAAAGAAATCCATGAAAGAAAAGGGTATTAAAGCTAAAGATGTTAAGAATTTACCTCTTATTGAAGAAATACATGGTCTTAATTTACCGCATGTCGAAGAAATGCATAATTTTAGTCCTTCTCCTATTGAAAAAATACATGGTCTTGATAACCCGACACAGGTAGTAAAGGTAAATTCTCTCTATAGATATGATAAAGCTTAAATCCCATTTACTAAGTTTGCTAGCCCATGCTTAGATGAGTTTGATAAATTTATGGTTAAGCAAGAAGACTTCAATGCTTATTTTGGTAGAGAATTAAAACGCAGTGCTGATATGCTTGAACACTTGGGTGATTATATGGCTAATATCAAAGGTGAACTTAAACTTATTAGTAAACATGCTTCTATTGTTACCACTCAAGTGGAACAAGTACGTAAAGCTCAAAATGATTTGCTCAATGAATTGAATAGTAAGAATAATGATTTTGCTGCTAGAGTGGCTACTAGAACTGGTAAAATGACTCAGGAACCTTTGTATCCTGAAGGCCACCCTAAGAGAATTGAGCAAGATTCTCAGAGATATAATATAGATGCACCTAGTCCTTCTAAAAGGAAGAAAAAGAAAAATGATAGGACTTTGCATGCTTCTAGTGAACCTATTGCTGAAACACCTGAGAATCCAAATGATATTTCTATTTCTGATGCTGAAACACAATCTGGTAATGAACATGAAACTAGTGATAATGTTAATGATAATGTTCATGTTGATGCTCAACCTAGCAATGATAATGATATAGAAATTGAACCTGCTATTGATCTTGATAACCCACAATCAAAGAATCAACGTTATGATAAGAGAGACTTTGTTGCTAGGAAACATGGTAAAGAAAGAGAACCATGGGTTCAGAAACCCATGCCTTTTCCTCCCAAACCATCCAAGAAAAAGGATGATGAGGATTTTGAGCGCTTTGCTGAAATGATTAGACCTACCTTTTTGCGTATGCGATTAACTGATATGCTTAAAATGAATTCTCATGCTAAGTATATGAAAGATATTGTTACTAATAAAATAAAGATACCGTAAGCTGAAGTTTCCACCATGCTTGCTAATTATACTTTTAAAGGTGGAATACCAAAGAAAGTTGGAGATCCAGGAGTACCCACTCTACCATGCTCCATTAAAAGAAACTCTGTTAAAACTGCTTTATGTGATCTTGGAGCCGGTGTTAGTGTTATGCCTCTCTCTTTATATCGTAGACTTGATTTGAATAAGTTGACACCTACTGAAATATCTTTGCAAATGGCTGATAAATCAACTGCCATACCTTTCGGTATTTGTGAGGATGTGCCTATTGTGGTTGCAAACGTTACTATTTTAACGGACTTTGTTATTCTTGATATTCCCGAGGATGATAGTATGTCTATTATTCTTGGAAGACCCTTTTTGAATACTGCAGGGGCTGTTATTGATTGCAACAAAGGCAATGTCACTTTTCATGTTAATGGTAATGAGCATACAGTACACTTTCCGAGGAAACAACCTCAAGTCCATGTATCAATTCTATTGGAAAATTCCATCAATTATTTTTGGAGGTTTTGAATTTCCTCTTCCTACTGTCAAGAAGAAATATGATATTCTTATTGTTGGGGATGTGCATATCCCCGTTGAGGTAACCTAGTGTTATTCGAAAATTCTCCGGTTCCATGCTAGTTGGAATGAGTTTGTTAACAAGACTTGATCAACCTTGTTAATGGATTCCTTTTGATGATCATGAGATGGATGAAGTTAGAAAGCACAACTCTCTGTACCCTCCTTTTACTTTCTGTTATTTATATTAAATAAAATAAAAATAGTATTTTCTGTCTGTTATCTGAATTATCCATGCAATATAAAAATACCCCGAAAATAAAATTTCTCCAAATGCCCTGAAATTTAAATATGATTTTTTCTGGAATATTTGAGAATATTTGGCATTGAGAACACAGCCGGGGGGGCATCCACCTAGCCATGAGGGTGGAGGGCGCGCCCCACTGCCTCGTGGGCCCACGGTGGCCCTCCTCCACTTATTCCTGCACCCACACACTCCTTCTTCCTCTCACAAACACCATTATCCAGCTCAAGCACGAGTTCTAGCTCATTTTGCTGCGATTTTCGATCTCCTTGCTCAAAGCACCTCTCACAAAACTGCTTTGGGGGATTGTTCCTTGGTATGTGACTCCTCCATTGGTCCAATTAGTTTTTGTTCTAGTGCTTTATTCATTGCAAATTTGTGCTGCTTAGGTGACTCTGTTCTTGAGCTTGCATGTCAAATTTATAAGGTTCCAAGTAGTTTTGATGCATGATATAGGCTCTAAGCACTTGTAGGAGTAGTTTCTATCAATTTTGTTGAGTTTGGTTCACTTTTATTTTGAAGTTACTAAAAATTTCAGAATTTTTCAGAAAATAATGAAGAGATTTTTGAGGGGCTCATCGAGCAGAAGCTCGAAGAAAAAGCAAAAGGAAGAAGCAAAGAAGCCCAAATATAATCTGCCTCGCATCACGGAGGTACGGTCGTGTGAATGGCCTTGTGATGATTTCTTGAGAGCAGCCGGGATTTATGATGATTTCTATGAATTGGCTGAGAATGCAGGCCTCACTGCCTTCCTCCATGACCAGCGCGAACAGTATCTCTTACTCACCAATATCTTTGTGCAAAACTTTCATTTCCATGCTAGGAGCTCACCACCTACGGTGGAGTTTTATTTATATGATGAGCATAAGGAGATGTCACTTCGTGATTTTTGTCGGGTTTGTTTGATCCCTTTCGAGGGCATCATAGAGGAACCACATCGCGGAGATGTGCATGGATTTATTGATACCATCACTGTAGGGGAAACGAGGAAGGTTTCCGATGCACGAACTACTAGCATACACTTTCCTGTTCTACGTTAGTTTGCTATATTTGCTAGTAGATGCTTAATTGGGCGCAGAAACTGTGGAAACCTGAGTGCCCCTGATATTGTTATTTTGTGCCACGCCTTATTTCGTGATGATACATTCAGCATGGGTGCTATTATTGCAAAGCGGTTAAATCTTAACCGTACTAAGGGCCCAATCTTTGGAGGCATCTTCGCCTCGTGCCTAGCTGCACATTTCAACATACCTATTAGGCATTATGAGAAGGAAGAAATATTATTGCCTCCTGTTTATTTAGATTATAAGAGTATGGTAGCACATGATTTTATTGTTAATAATAGGGGAAATGAGCTCAAATACAAATTGTTCTTTGATAAACATCATCCTGAGACTATTACCCTGCCTGCTCCTTCCTTGTTTGATTTATTTGCAGGCAAGTACCTTGTTCCGTTGGAGGCTATTCACGCCTACTGGAACCCTACATCAGCCACAGATCCAGAGTCGGAACCACAAGTTGATCCTCCACGACAGTCTAATTACCAGTGGGATCCGGAGATGATTGCCAACCAGTGGCAATCAGAGTCTTCTTCTTCGCAGTACGACCCCAACTATTACTATGGATATCCGCTAGGCCAGCCGTGGCCATAGACCAACTTAGGCCAAAAGCCTGAGCTTGGGGGAGTACGTATTTCCCACCGACATTACATTTATGTTCACACACTCATTGCTAGATGTCGGTGCTCGTACTTTCATTGTATCATCCATGCTAGTTTATTTTCTCTTTTTATGCTTTCTTCTTGTGTGTTTAATAAACCTTAATAAAAAACAAAAAAATTAGTTGTAGCTTTTAGCTAGTTTTAATTTCTATGCTTGTAGTAGTAATTAAAAAGAAAACCCAAAAAGATTTCATGTTCTTCTTTTACTTGTTGGGAGCTTTCCCATGTAAATAGTTTTATTTCTTTTCCTTTCTTTGGGGGTCGATAGGAGAAGACCATAATTAAATTGTTGAAGTGGCTCTTATATGCATTATTGTTTATCTGACAAAAGAGCCCATATTGCCTTGTCTTCTGCTGTTTATTGAATGCTTGCAGATTCCAGCTTAGTCCAATGCACGTGCACTATTATTATTATTATCCACATCGTTTGGTCGTGCAAGTGAAAGGCAATTATGACGATATATGATGGACTAACTGAGATGAGAAAAGCTGGTATGAACTCGACCTCTCTTGTTTTTGTAAATATGATTAGTTCATCGTTCCTGATTCAGCCTATTATGAATAAACATGTTTGTAGTGACACCTAGAGATCATAGTTTCTTGTGCCATGCTTAATTATCTAGGAGCCTATAATGGTTTACCTTGCGTGCCAACATGCTATTAAAATGGTTGTGATGTGGTATGATAGGGTGGTATCCTCTTTTGAACGATTCGAGTGGCTTGACTTGACACATGTTCACGCATGTTGTTGAAACAAAATCAACATAGCCTCTATGATATTTATGTCCATGGTGCATTATATCCTACTCACGCTTGCATTCTGTGTTAATTTTAATTTTAATGCATGTTCATGACTTTTGTCGCTCTCTAGTTGGTCGCTTCCCAGTCTTTTGCTAGCCTTCACTTGTACTAAGCGGGAATACTGCTTGTGCATCCAATCCCATAAACCCCAAAGTTATTCCATATGAGTCCACCATACCTACCTATATACGGTATCTACCTGCCGTTCCAAGAAATTTGTATGTGCCAAACTCTAAACCTTCAAATAAATATCCTGTTTTGTATGCTCGAATAGCTCATGTATCAACTAGGGTTGTCCGTATCTTCCATGTTAGGCGGGTTAGTCTCAAGAGGAGTGGACTCCGCTCCTCACTCACGAGAAAATGGCTGGTCACCGGGATGCCCAGTCCCATGCTTTATGCAAATCAAATCAAAATAATTGCAAACAAAACTCCCCCAGGACTGTTGTTAGTTGGAGGCACTCGTTGTTTCGAGCAAGCCATGGATTGATGCTTGTTGGTGGAGGGGGAGTATAAACTTTACCATTCTGTTTGGGAACCGCCTATAATGTGTGTAGCATGGAAGGTATCGCCATCTCTTGGTTATTATGTTGAAAATGAAAGTATTCCACTCAAAATATTATTTATCTCTACTTTAAAACCGAGCCCTGCACCTCTACAAATCCCTGCTTCCCTCTACGAAGGGCCTATCTATTTACTTTTATGTTGAGTCATCATCCTCTTATTAAAAAGCACCAGTTGGAGAGCACCACTGTCATTTGCATTCATTACTGTTAATTTACATTGAGTATGACTTGACTGGATCTCTTTTACCATGAATTATAATGTCTAGTTAGTCCTTGATCTTTAAAGGTGCTCTGCATTTATGTTTTGCGGTCTCAGAACGGGCTAGCAGATACCATCTTGTTATATCATATTATGATTGTTTTGAGAAAGTGTTGTCATCTGAGATTTATTACTATTGCTCGCTAGTTGATTATGCCATTGATATGATTAAACATGAGACCTATGTGTTATTGTGAATATGGTTAGTCTATGATCTTTGATGAAAACTTGAATGCTGGCTTTACATATTTACGACAACAAGAGTAAATAGAGTTTGTAAAAGTTTTTCTTTATCACTTTCAGTTTATCAACTGAATTGCTTGAGGACAAGCAAAGGTTTAAGCTTGGGGGAGTTGATACGTCTCCCTTGTATCTACTTTTCCAAACACTTTTGCCCTTGTTTTGGACTCTAACTTGCATGATTTGAATGGAACTAACCCGGACTGACGTTATTTTTAGCAGAATTGCCATGGTGTTATTTATGTGCAGAAACAAAAGTTCTCGGAATGACCTGAAACTTTACAGAGACTATTTTTGGAAATAATAAAAAATACTGGCAAAAGATCAAGACCTGGGGGCCCACACCCTAGACACGAGGGTGGGGGCGTGCCTGCCCCCCTGGGCGCACCCCCTACCTCGTGGGCCCTCTGGAGCTCCTCCGGCCTCAACTCCAACTCTATATATTCACTTTCAGGGAGAAAAAATCAAGGAGAAAGATTCATCGCGTTTTACGACACGGAGCCGCCGCCAAGCCCTAAAACCTCTCGGGAGGGCTGACCTGGAGTCTGTTCGAGGCTCCGGAGAGGGGAATCTATCGCCATCGTCATCATCAACCATCCTCCATCACCAATTTCATGATGCTCACCGCCGTGCATGAGTAATTCCATCGTAGGCTTGCTGGACGCTGATGGGTTGGATGAGATTTATCATGTAATCGAGTTAGTTTTGTTAGGGTTTGATCCCTAGTATCCACTATGTTCTGAGATTGATGTTGCTATGACTTTGCTATGCTTAATGCTTGTCACTAGGGTCTGAGTGCCATGATTTCAGATCTGAACCTATTATGTTTTCATCAATATATGAGAGTTCTTGATCCTATCTTGCAAGTCTATAGTCACCTACTATGTGTTATGATCCGGCAACCCCGAAGTGACAATAATCGGGACCACTCCCGGTGAAGACCGTAGTTTGAGGAGTTCATGTATTCACTATGTGCTAATGCTTTGGTCCAGTACTCTATTAAAAGGAGGCCTTAATATCCCTTAGTTTCCGCTAGGACCCCGCTGCCACGGGAGGGTAGGACAAAAGATGTCATGCAAGTTCTTTTCCATAAGCACGTATGACTATATTCGGAATACATGCCTACATTACATTGATGAATTGGAGCTAGTTCTGTGTCACCCTAGGTTATTACTGTTACATGATCAACCGCATCCGGCATAATTCTCTATCACATATCCATTGCCTACGAGCATTCCATATATTGTTCTTCGCTTATTTAAGTTTCCGTTGCTATTGTTACAATCACTACAAAATACCAAAAACATTACTTTTGCTATCGTTACCACCACTATCATATTACTTTGCTACCAAATACCTTGTTGCAGATATTAAGTTTCCATGTGTGGTTGAATTGACAACTCAGCTGCTAATACTTGAGAATATTCTTTGGCTCCCCTTGTGTCGAATGAATAAATTTGGGTTGAATACTCTACCCTCGAAAACTGTTGCAATCCCCTATACTTGTGGGTTATCACTGACTGTTTCTGTTCTCTTGTCTCAACGCAAACCATTCATCCAAGTGAATCGCATGTCGTATATCGCGCACACCTTGATCTAGCTGATTGTTTCTTTTGTGTTGCCTAATCATAAACAGTTCATCCGAGTGAACTGTATGCTGTATATCGCACAAACCTCCATCTAGCTGCCTGTTTCTTTTGTTCCTCCTCATCGCAAACAGTTAATTGAACTGAACCGTATGCCCTGTATCGCATAACAACTAAAATCCAAACCGTGTTCGATGTATCCGTCATCGCCAACATTTTGCACCTTTTTTGATGGGGTTTTTACACCACCGTTTGCGATTATTGCATCGCACACAGTTTCGTTGAAGGGTCTCTGATCGTAGTGTCGCGTTAGCAGCATCCTGCAGTAGTGTAAGTAATTTGAGGAAATTTTATGCAAGCAAGGAAGGCACCGGAAGAATCATGGTGTTGGTTTTGAACCAAAGTTCAATGCCAATGGAGTTGAGTGGGAAGAAGATCAATACCCTAAGACGAAGTTTGTTCCACAACAAGAGAATTATGACCCCACTTCTGTCAAGGGAAAACAAGCTCAAGATGATCTTCCACCACAAGACCACAAGCTAAAAGGCAAAGACAAGCTTCAACAAGAGATTGACTCATTTGAAGAAGCTCCTAAGGCCATGGTCAAGTGGGTTCCCAGGACTACATCAAGTTCTACTTCATCAAGTATGACTACAACTCCAAGGACTCCTATCAAGTTGATTTGGATCCCAAAGAATAAGAACTAGAGAGTTCTTGAGGGTGACTCCACTAACATACTTAACTCACATTCATTTTGGCAAGGACAAGTGCAATCAATTTCCATATCTTTGACTAGTTCAAGGAGTCACAAACCCTCTTGTTGGTAAGACAAGGGACAAGGTAACCTAATGCTTTTATGGACATCATCATATGTTTGTTTCACTCTATGTCTATGGATATTCTTGTATGTTCCTTGTAGGACTAAGCCATGTAGGTATTGAAAGTACAACTCACTCCAATGGATTGCTTCAAACGATCTACATCAACATTGAGCATCCACATCTTCAACACCTACATGAAGTCATCATCGACAAAACCCAAGGTTAGTTCATTCCTCTAAGGGGGGATATCACATCTAGGGGGACCTTTGCTGTAAGAAAATTAAGCTAAAGCAACTCTAATGATGTGAACACAACAATGCTTTATGTAAAAGTGGTAACCCTACTTGTGCTTAAATGATGAGTATGACCAGTGATCAAATGTTCTCATTTGACTCCTAAGTCAATATACTCATTTATAGATGACCTAGTCATCGCCAATTGCTTGATAGATGCTAGAGTGTATGTGCATGCTTTGCCACATGTTTTATTTGCCATCTTATTGTGTGAGCATGTTGGTTGCATAATTTTCTCCATTCGAGGACCTCCATTTGTTGTTTTGATTGTTTGGTTTTTCTTTTTGCAAAATGGATGGACAAGAATGCCTAAGTATTTCCTCTAGATATCTATGCTTTTTTCTTGTCTCAAACTCTATTCATGATACATCACAAAGTTTGAACTAGTCACTTTCGGACCCTTCAGGTGAGGAGCACACGGAGCCACCGATCTGTCAAGGGCTTAACTTCCAAAACCACTTAATGCCTTTCGGTCCGACCAACTCATTCCTACTCAGTCTCACCAAAATCATTAAGCTGATCTAGGTTTTATCTCGGTGCAACCGATTAGAACAGCTCGGTCACACTAAGTTGCATCAACTGCTAGCAGTTTTGCATCTTAGTGCCATCATGTTGTTCCACTCGGTCAAACCGACAGCACCTCGATATTTATACTTCGCGTACCTGTACAGTTGAAAATGACTTCAAACCGCACGAGCTCGCGCCCTAGCACTGCCACCCCTGGTCTCCGGATCGTCGCGTCATCGCAAGTGTCCTTCTGCTGCTGGTCTCCGCCGCCGTCAACGGAATCCTCACCGTTGTTGCCATCGTAGCAAATCCGTCGCGAAGTTAGGGTACAGATTTGACCCTTTGTGCTTTCCATTGCTCTGATTCTTGCACAAAGTATACTTCCATAGTTCTTCCCACATATGAGATTAATCTATCCACTAAAAAAACTCCTTAGAATAGATTTGATGTAAAAACTTAGGGTTAGGTTTCCGCCGAACCCATCTCGGACTGACCGATATGAGGATCTTGGTCACACCGATTGGCTCTGGCCATTGCACAAGTACAACTTGGTCTGACAGATGTGTACTGATTGGTGAGACCAAAATCACTTTCTCTGTGAAACCCTAGCATCTCGGAGTCACCGAACTGCATTTTGGTCTGACCAAAACTGCATGTTTAGACTTTGTCAGTGCTTCGGTGTCACCGATTTTGTCAAATCGGTAGCTCCGAAATGCTTTCTGCAGAAAACTAAAGTTAATTTTTGTCTCAATATTTTTGTAAAATAAGTAGTACTTTGTGATGCTTGATGTCTACTACGTAACTTTATTCTTGTAGACACGTGTTGGGCCTCCAAGCGCAGAGTTATGTAGGACAATAGCAATTTTCCCTCAAGTTGATGACCGAAGGTTTATCAATCCGTGGGAGGCGTAGGATGAAGATGGTCTCTCTCAAACAACCCTGCAACCAAATAATAAAAGTAGCTTGTGTCCCCATCACACCAAATACAATGGTAGTTTGTATAGGAGCACTACTTCGGAGAAGAGATGGTGATACAAGTGTAATATGGACAATAGATATTGATTTTTGTAATAAGAACAAGAAAAAAAAGCAAGGTAGCAATTGATCAAATGGAGCACAAACGGTATTGCAATGCTTGAAAATGTGGCCTAGGGTCCGTACTTTCGCTAGTGCAATCTCTCAACAGTGCTAATATAATTGGATCATATAACCATCCCTCAAAGTGCGATGAAGAATCACTCCAACCTATCTAGCGGAGAACATAAGAAGAAATTGTGTGTAGCTATTCTTTCCAATCGATCTATCCAAGAGTTTGTACTAAAATAACACCAAGTTATTCTTTCCAATCGATCTATCAAGAGTTAGTACTAAAATAACACCAAAAAAACTCAGATTCATAATACTCAATCCAACACAAGGAAACTCAAAGAGTGCCCCAAGATTTCTATCGGAGAAAGTAGGACGAAAATGTGCATCAACCCCTATGCATAGATTAACCCAATGTCACCTCAGGAATCCGCGAGTTGAGTGCCTAAACATATATCAAGTGAATCAATATAATACCCCATTGTCACCACGGGTATTCTTATGCAAGACATATATCAAGTGCTCTCAAATCCGTAAAAGTATTCAATCCGATAAAACGAAATCTCAAAGGGAAAACTCAATTCACCACAACAAGATAGAGAGGGGAAAACACCATATGATCCGACTATATTAACAAAGCCCGCGATACATCAAGTTCATGACATCTCAAGAACACGAGGGAGAGATTAAACACATAGCTACTTGTACAAACCCTCAGCCCCAAGGGTGGACTGCTCCCTCCTCATCGTGGTGGCCGCTGGGATGATGAAGATGGCCACGGTGATGATTCCCCCCTCTGGCGGAGTGCCGGAACGGGGTCTAGATTGGTTTTTGGTGGCTACAGAGCCTTGCGGTGGTGGAACTTATGATCTAGGGTTATTTCTGATGGTTTCTCTATTTATAGGATTTTTTGACATTGGTTTCACGGGAAGATGGGCCTCGAGGTGAGCACAACCCACTAGGGCAAGCCAGGCCCACCAGGCACGCCCTTGTGGGTTGTGCCCTCCTCGTGGCTCTTCTGGCCCTCCAACGAAGCTTCGGGGGTCTATTTTGTTCCAAAAAAATCGTCAAAAAGTTTCAGCTCATTTGGAGAGCTTTCATTTCTGCACAAAAAACAACACCACGGTAGTTTTGCTAAAAACAACGTCGGTCCGGGTTAGTTCCATGCAAATCATACCAAAACCATATAAAATTGTTGTAAACATGGCATGAATACTTCATAAATTATAGATACATTGGAGACGTATCAATGCTCATCCACTCTATCTATACCCAACTATTCACAAGGTAAGTTGCAGCTATGTCAGAGGGCAATGATAGTCAGAACAGGTCTGAAGAGCAGCTCAACCTCAGTGAGGGCACTGGTCCCTCTAGCAGGTATGGTGATGGAAGCGGAAGCACTCCCAGCAATTTGGCTACGGTAGCTACTAGGCAAAGGATGAAAAGAACATCTAAATCTGAGCATGAGGATTTTGTTATGGAGGAGGAAGTGATCTCCAAGAATAAGGTACTCAAGAAAGAGTATGATGCTCTGCTGCCACAAAGCCTGGACTGCAGAAGAAGGCACCTGCTAAGAGAGCTCCAATGTTAAAAGCCAGAGCTCCACTGAAGAAACCGTGGTTTTTACACTTGAACCAAGAGAGGAAGAGGTGAAGGAAATATGCCCTAGAGGCAATAATAAAGTTATTATTTATTTCCTTATATCATGATAAATGTTTATTATTCATGCTACAATTGTATTAACCGGAAACATGATACATGTGTGAATACATAGACAAACAGATTGTCACTAGTATGCCTCTACTTGACTAGCTCGTTGATCAAATATGGTTATGTTTTCTAACCATAGACATGAGTTGTCATTTGATAAACGAGATCACATCGTTAGGAGAATGATGTGATTGACTTGACCCATTTCATCAGCTTAGCACTTGATTGTTTTAGTTTACTGCTATTACTTTATTCATGACTTATACATGTTCCTATGACTATGAGATTATGTAACTCCCGATTACCAGAGGAACACTTTGTGTGCTACCAAACATCACATCGTAACTGGGTGATTATAAAGGTGCTCTATAGGTGTCTCCAATGGTACTTGTTGAGTTGACATAGATCAAGATTAGGATTTGTCACCCCGGTTGTCGGAGAGGTATCTCTGGATCCACTCGGTAATACACATCACTATAAGCCTTGCAAGCATTGGAACTAATGAGTTAGTTGGGGGATGATGCATTACAGAATGAATAAAGAGACTTGCCGGTAACGAGATTGAACTAGGTATTGAGATACCGACGATCGAATCTCGGAGAAGTAACATACCGATGACAAAGGGAACAACGTACGCTGTTATGCGGTTTGACCGATAAAAATCTTTGTAGAATATGTGGGAGCCAATATGAACATCCAGGTTCCGCTATTGGTTATTGACCGGAGACGTGTCTCGGTCATGTCTACATAGTTCTCGAACCCGTAGGGTCCGCACGCTTAAAGTTCGGTGACGATCGATATTATGAGTTTTTGTGTTTTGATGTACCGAAGGTAGTTCGTAGTCCCGGATATAATCATGGACATGACGAGGAGTCTTGAAATGGTCGAGATGTAAAGATCGATATATTGGACAACTATATTCGAACACCGGAAGTGTTCTGGGTGATTTCGTAAAAAATCGGAGTGCCGGAGGGTTACCGGACCCCCCCCCCCCCGGAGAAATAATGGGCCTTAGTGGAAAGAGAGAGGGCTGGCCTAGGGCAGGCCGCGCGCCCCTCCCCTTCTGGTCCGAATTGGACTAGGAGAGGGGGGCAGCACCCCCCTTTCCTTCTCCCTCTCCCCCTTCCTTTCCCCCTCCTAGTAGGAGTAGGAAAGAGGGGAGCCCTACTCCTACTAGGAGGAGGACGCCTCCTCCTGGCGCGCCATAGAGGGCCGGCCGGCCTCCCCCCTTGCTCCTTTATATACCGGGGTAGGGGGCACCTCTAGACACACAAGTTGATCATTGATCCCTTAGTCGTGTGCGGTGCCCCCCTCCACCATAATCCACCTCGATCATATCGTAGCGGTGCTTAGGCGAAGCCCTACGTCGGTAGCAACATCATCACCATCAACACGTCGTCATGCTGAAGGAACTCTCCCGTGCAGCTCTGCTGGATCGGAGTTCATGGGACGTCATCGAGCCGAGCGTGTGCTGAACTCGGAGGTGCCGTGCATTCGGTACTTGGATTGGTCGGATCGTGAAGACGTTCGACTACATCAACCGCATACTCATAACGCTTCCGCTTACGGTCTATGTGGGTACGTGGATGATACTCTTCCCTCTCGTTGCTATGCATCACCATGATCTTGCGTGTGCGTAGGAATTTTTTTCAAATTACTAGGTTCCCCAACAGTGGCATCCGAGCCTGGTTTATGCGTAGATGTTATATGCACGAGTAGAACACAAGTGAGTTGTGGACGATACAAGTCATACTGCTTACCAGCATGTCACACTTTGGTTCGGTGGTATTGTTGGATGAACCGGCCCAGACCGACATTACGCGTATGCTTACGTGAGATTGGTTCTACCGACGTGCTTTGCACACAGGTGGCTGGCGGATGTCAGTTTCTCCAACTTTAGTTGAATCGAGTGTGGCTACGCCTGGTCCTTGAGAAGGTTAAAATAGCACTAACTTGACAAACTATCGTTGTAGTTTTGATGCGTAGGTAAGAACGGTCCTTGGTCAGCCCGTAGCAGCCACGTAAAACTTGCAACAACAAAGTAGAGGACGTCTAACTTGTTTTTGCAGGGCATGTTGTGATGTGATATGGTCAAGACATGATGCTATATTTTGTTGTATGAGATGATCATGTTTTGTAACCAAGTTATCGGCAACTGGCAGGAGCCATATGGTTGTCGCTTTATTGTATGCAATGCAATCGCCCTGTAATTGCTTTACTTTATCACTAAGCGGTAGCGATAGTCGTAGAAGCGATAGTTGGCGAGATGACAATGATGCTACGATGGAGATCAATGTGTCACTCTGGTGACAATGGTGATCATGACGGTGCTTCGGAGATGGAGATCACAAGCACAAGATGATGATGGCCATATCATATCACTTATATCGATTGCATGTGATGTTTATCTTTTATGCATCTTATTTTGCTTAGATCGATGGTAGCATTATAAGATGATCTCTCACTAAATTTCAAGGTACAAGTGAGGGAGTCCTGGATTAGGAGGTCTCTGGATAGCCGGACTGTTGGACTATGAAGATACAAGATTGAAGACTTCGTCCCGTGTCCGGTTGGCACTTTCCTTGGCGTGGAAGGCCAGCTTGGCAATACGGATATGTAGATCTCCTCCCTTGTAACCGCCTCTGTGTAACCCTAGCCCCCTCTGGTGTTTATATAAACCGGAGGGTTTAGTCCGTAGAACAACATACAATCATACCATAGGCTAGCTTCTACGGTTTAGCCTCAACGATCTCGTGGTAGATCAACTCTTGTAATACTCATATCATCAATATCAATCAAGTAGGACGTATGGTATTACCTCCATCAAGAGGGCCCGAACCTGGGTAAACATCATGTCCCCTGCCTCCTGTTACCATCCTCCTTAGACGCACAGTTCGGGACCCCCTACCCGAGATCCGCCGGTTTTGACACCGACATTGGTGCTTTCATTGAGATTTCCACTGTGCCGTCACCATAAGGCTTGATGGCCCCTTTGATCATCGGTAACGATGCGGTCCAGGGTGAGGTTTTCCTCCCCGGACAGATCTTCGTATTCGGCGGCTTCACACTACGGGCCAATTCGCTTGGCCATCTAGAACAGATCGAGAGCTACGCCCCTGGCCATCATGTCAGGTTCGGAAACTTAAACTAAACTGCCGACATCCGTGGATACTTGATCTTCGATGGATTCGAGCCCATGTCAGGTGCGCCGCACGATCACGACGAGCATGATTTAGCTCTACCGTTGGATAGTGTTCGGGAGATCACACCTACAACTACTCCGGCCCTCAATCTAGAGCAAATTGCACCATCCGAGGACAGGGGGATAGAACCCGCCACGGAGGCCGCACTCTTAGTGGCGATGGAGCCGGATACTGACTTCATCCCTTACGAGAGTTGTGTCGCCGAACCACTGGATTCGTCTCCGGCCACGGACTCCGAGCCGCCTGCATCCGTGCCTATCGAATCCGACTGGGCGCCGATCATGGAGTTCACCTTCGCGGATATATTTCAGCACTCGCCTTTCGGCGATTTGCTAAATTCATTAAGGTCTCTCTCCTTGTCAGGAGAACCTTGGCCAAACTATGTCGGGCTAGAATGGGATGCGGACGACGAAGAAATTCGCTGCCCACACACCACCCACTTAGTAGCCACTGTCGACGATTTAACCGACATGCTCGACTTCGACTCCGAAGATATCAACGTTATGGACGACGATGCGGGAGACGAACAAGAACCACTGCCCACAGGGCGCTGGATTGCCACCTCACCATATGATATATACATGGTGGACACCCCCAAAGAAGGCAATGGCGACGTGACAGCGGAGGATGAGCCCTCCAAGAAGCAACCCAAGCACCAACGTCAGCGGCGCCGCTCTAAGTCCCGCCACAGCAAAAGTAGTGATACCGGCACAAGAGACAATAACACTCCGGATATTGCCGAAGACAACCACAATCCCCTCCAGCACGATGTAGAGTGGGAGGGTGAACAAGCTAGCCCTCCAGAGCAGGCAGCAGATGGAGAATCGGAGGAGGACAATTACATGCCTCTCTCCGAAGACGAGGTGAGCCTCAGCGACGAAGAATTTATCGTGCCTGAGGATCCCGTCGAGCAGGAGCTCTTCAGGCACCGGCTTATGGCCACAACAAATAGCCTGAAGAAAAAGCAACAACAGCTTCAAGCTGATCAAGACTTACTAGCGGCGGAATACGAACTCAAAGCGCCCCTCCAAGAATTACCCAAAGCGTAGGTTGCTACCCCACTTCGAGAAGGAAGCATTGAAACCTACATCACCAGTGTATGATGCGGCTGACCGGCCACCTCGTGGCCGAGCCAGAGAGGCATTTCGGCCTGAAGTTCAGCCTGCACCCCGCCGCCACTCAAACAAAAATACCAAGGCCCGGGGCATCACACGGGACCTGCGATACATATTGGAAAACAATGCAAAACATGCAAGTTTGATCTACGGATCACGGGGGCGCGCACCAATAGCGACGAGGACCATCACGCCGGATACACTAAAAGCAAATCCGGCCGAGCCGGACATGGCAAACAAGACTCGTATGAATCGCGTCGCGATATAGCCCGGCACAGAGGCGCCGCACACCCCTTATGCTTCACTGATGAAGTAATGGATCACGAATTCCCAGAAGGGTTTAAACCCATAAACATCGAATCATACGATGGTACTACAGACCCCGCGGTATGGATAGAAGACTTCTTCCTCCACATTCATATGTCCCGCGGGGATGACCTACATGCCATCAAGTATCTCCCACTCAAACTCAAAGGGTCGGCTCGGCATTGGCTTAATAGCTTGCCGGGAAACTCCATAGGAAGTTGGGAGAACCTGGCAGAGGCATTCCTGGACAATTTCCAGGGACTTACGTGCAATCGCCGGACGCTGACGATTTAAGTCATATAACTCAGCAGCCAGGGGAATCGGCCAGGAAAATCTGGACCCGGATCCTAACCAAGAAGAACCAAATTGTCGACTGTCCGGATGCAGATGCCTTAGCGGCATTTAAGCATATTATCCGTGATGAATGGCTCACCCGGCACCTCAACCAAGAGAAGCCAAAATCCATGGCAGCCCTCACGACACTTATGACCTGCTTTTGTGCGCGCGAAGATAGTTAGTTGGCCCGTAGTACCAATACAGCAAGCAAACCTGGCATATCACAAGCCAGGGATAGCAACGGCAAACCACGACGCAACAAACACAAGCGCCACAAATACGGTGAAAACGCCAAAATTACGGCAGTTAATGCCGGGTTCAGGTTCTCAAAGTCCGGTCAGCGGAAAGGGCCGCCCAAAAATACAAATCCGGGTCCATCCAGTCTGGACCGCATACCAACCGAGAATTCTGGGTCTTCAAACAAGCCAGCCACCCATACCAACCGAGAATGCTGGGTCTTCAAACAAGCCAGCAAGGTAGGCGCCAAAAACGAAGAGGGGTCTCAAAGCGACGATAGCGAGGAAGAGCCCAGATCACCAAACACAGGAGGGCAAAAGAAATCCCCCCCCCGTATTCAATCGGTGAATGTGGTAAATACCACCCAAATTGCCCACTTGGTTCAGATATGCACCCTTAGGGACGGCGGCTCAACGGAACTCGCCATCCCACAATATAAGCTAGGGCGAGTCACCTTCAACTGCACGGATCGTCCGGTTAACGCCAATCGGGGCAATCCAGCCGCACTAATCCTCGACCAATAGTAGACGGGTTCCACCTCACTCGAGTCCTTATGGACGGAGGTAGCAGTTTAAATCTGCTTTACCAGGATACAGTGCGCAAGATGGGCATCGATCATTCAGTGATTAAGCCCACTAAAGCCACTTTTAGTGGCATCATACCAGGCATGGAGGTTAGCTATACAGGCTCCATTGCCCTTGAGGTAATCTTCGGATCACCAGAAAATTACTGTACCGAAGAGCTAATCTTCGAAATCGCCCCTTTCCGTAGTGACTATCATGCACTGCTCGGGCGAATCGCGTTCGCCCGATTCAACGCGGTGCCACATTATGCCTACCGTAAGCTCAAAATGCCCGGTCCATGCGGCGTCATCACGGTTCATGGCAAGGCCGAACCTTCCTTCGGCACCTACAAATACATTACTGCCTTAGCAGCAGGAACAACGAGCAGCACCTTCCAGCTGAACCTCGAGTCGACTCCCAGGCTCCCGGACATCGTCAAGGGGATCCAAACTACTTCGCAGAAGGATACCCCGGCTCGTCCAGAGCTCAACTAAACACTCCGGCGAAGGCCATGACAGGCCGAACTCAGTGATTCAACCGCCCTCCGGCACGCAAACATTTCTTATATTTCCTTCGCAGCTTCACCTTTGCACCGACCAGGACGGACTCCACAGAGGCAGCTCGAACGCGTCAGGGGATCCTTAGACATTCCCCGCAGCGAACGTCCGGCTACAATATGGGTCTGCACTCAACCTCTTCCCCCTGGTCACAGCAGGTTCTGCTATCACAACCCTTTTTTATCACATTACTTGTACCCATACGCATAGACGTATTATTCAAATACAACATGTAGATTTATATGACGTTTACCTGCTGAATATTTCTTATCGAAATCATTTTGTCAAATGGCATCCGTGCACAGTGATATGCCTTAAATATGCCAAGGGCTTTGTTTTCCCCGTAACACGGCAATAAAAGTCCGAACACCTACATGGAAGTTCGGCACCCCAAACTGTCGGGTGGTAGGTGCGACATATGCCAACGGGTGGCTTATCATTGTGGGAGCCAGTAAGACGTCGCCGGTGCCTGGAAACGGGATAAGGTGAAGACATGCACGCCGGCGGATCTTACCCAGCTTCGGGGCTCTCCGTGGAGATAACACCCCTACTACTGCTCTGCGGGGTCTCCGCATGATCACTAGATGGGCAAGTAGCTACACAAGGCTCCTTGAGCTGTTCTGTGGGAGGAGGAAGAAGGGCACGGCTAGCTTGCTTCTTCCCCTTGTGTGGTGTCTAAGACTAGCAGGGGGTCGAACCCTTTGCATGGGTGCCCCGGGGGGTTTATATAGGACTACCCCCCGGGGGTACAATGGTAATCCGACCGGGCGCGGGGCCCAGCCGTCTATGACTGCGCTCGCCGGCTTCTGCGCCGGCTGCTGGGGCCCGCCGACTGGTGGGTCCCGCCGGCTGCCGGCCCCTTGGTCGACAGGCAGGCCCCACTGTCCAAGACCTGGTCGGCGGCTGTTCACTGTGGCTCCATCTTGGTGACGTGGGCTTCGTCGTGGTAGGCGCGGCTACAGTGCCGCCGCCCGTCGGGCGATCGCTGTAGCCTCATCACGTCTTGTCTCCTTAATGGGGCGTCTCCTTCGAGGGAGGTGGCAAGCCGGCTGTAGGGAGCCGGCTCTGTCTTGGGCCGACTTGGGGGAGGCGTGGCCGCCTTCGGGTGTCTCTCTGCACGAAGGGGCCCACCGTGGGTGACACCAGGGTCAACATGGCAACAGTGCTGCGCCGGACGGGTCATGCCCAGTCCGTATGGCGCACTGTGCCAGGCGTGCTCCGGGATTCGAGGGTGGTAGGCTCCACTGTAGCCACGCCCCGTCACATCGCCGCTAGGTGGATGCAAACTTTGAGGGTACGGTCTCGACCGCTTTATGGGAGCCAGCTTCTTGGAGTCAGCCTTCTCGCGGCTGGCTTCCCGAAGGCGGCCCCCCCATGGCTTTCTTCGTGAGGGCTAAAGTCGGGCCGCCTTCCGAAAGCTGGCCTGGATGACAGCCAGCAAGGGGAAGGCGGCCCCATGTCTTGGGTTCTTGAGAGCCGGACAGGCTCGTAATTTTTTCAGAAGGGCCAGGGGAAGCCGGCTAGGCTACGCATGGCTATTTACTCCGACAATAGTCCGCGAAGCTGATCGAGCTTCGAGGCGGACAAAGGGACGAGAAGCTTGGTCAGCTTCCTATCCTGAAGAGCCGGCTTTGCTGGTGTATGCCGATTTCGGGGAGCCCTGTGTCTGGTAGGCGGGAAAGTGATCGACCCGCGTGCTGACCATGGGCCCTCCTGCGGGCCACGTGGCAGCGAGACCCTGCCAGCGCACGCGCGCGACGGGACGCCGCCGCAGGCCCAGGCCCGCCACTCCTAGGCCTCGGCCCGAACACTGATCTTCTGCGGCCCAGGTGGACCGCTCACCTTCTCGTGGCGATTTTATTTCGCCGTTAAGGCGCAATAAGCGTGGGACGTGGGGGAGTGGGCACGATCGATCCCCATGTTTCCCCACACCGCGCCTCCTCGGCTCCGCCACGCGAGCCTATAAGTAGGGGGAGGAGGGGGAGCGATAGAGGTTCGCACGCTCTCTCTCACTCCGCCCCTTCTCATCCTCGTTTCTTCCTCTCGTTGCTGCTGCAGCTTCCCATCTCAGCGCCGCCGCGCCTCCACATCGTCTTGCTCCCATTGCGCTATCGAGCTCGTGGGACGGCTCCAACGTCCATGAGGACCATGTTGAGTTCCTCCGCCAGACTCGGCGCCTGCCCGATGCCAACCTCGTGCGGGTCCGCTTGGCGCCAGAGACAGAGGTCTCGCCGGCGCCGGAGGAGGGCGAGCGGGTCGTCTTCCGCTCGCACTTCCTGCGCGGCTTCGGCCTTCCGGCGAGCGGATTCCTGTGCTCCTTCCTCGAGTTCTACAATCTTCAGCCGCATCATCTCACGCCCAACGCAGTGATGCTGCTGTCGGCCTTCGTCTCTCTCTGCGAAGGTTTCTTGGGGCTGCTCCCCACGCTGGAGCTCTGGGGGGAATTCTTCCAGAGCAAACTCGGCACCGTCGTCGCTGGCGTGCCCGCCCCCTGCGGGGCCTTCATCGCCATGAGGAGGGCGAGCGAGAACAATCCGTTCCCGCCCATCCCCCTGATCTAGTCGATGAAGATCTGGCAGAAGTCGTACTTCTACGTGAAGAACGTCGCCCAGCAAGGAGACCACGTCAACCTGCCAGCTTACGTAGTCGGCCCGCCGGCTGGGAGGCAGCCCTCATGGAGTTTCCGGTCCCGGTCACTGACTCAGGCCGGGAACGCCGCCGTCTCCCGGCTTTGGGTGATGATCCAGTCGTAAAACCTGAGCGGGGCCGACTTGGTGGCCGCCTTCGTGGAGCGCCGGATATCTCCTCTCCAAAGCCGGCCCCACATGATGTGCCAGATGAGCGGCCGCTTCGACCCAAGCCGGCTGAGCACCAGGGAGATGCCTCATGCGGAGGTATCATACATGGTAAATTATATCTCCAATTGGAAGCTCGCCGAGGACTGGCGATACGGCAAGGTGCCGTATTCTCGCGCCAACCCTCCGCCCGTGGTAAGCTTTCTTCTCTTTCTTCTTTCTGTTGGTAGCCGGCTTTATGATGGCCGGCTTTTGATCGGTCGGTTCTTGTTAGCAGAACCCCCTTCTTCCGCCGACGACTGGGGCAGCAGGGATAGAGCGCGAGTACGCCCCCGACCGCACGGCGGACGACGTCGACGACCCGGATTTGGGGGCGGCCGCCATGGAAGACGCCGTCGTGGGGGATGACGCCGAGCCCGGAGGCACAAGGCTCACCGCCAGCTTCGAGGACTGGCCGGATGACGCCGAAGCCGAAGTCGCCCCGCGTCGCCAGCCGGCGGCCGACCATCAAGGCGCAGGCTCGTCCACCGTGCCGGCTGCCCGCGGCGGCGCGCAGAAGCGTCGGGCCACGTCAATCCTCTTCGGCAGTCGGCTGAAGAAGTCCAAAGCCTCCACCGCGGTGACCAAGCAAGACGAGGCGGCCGCAAAAGCGGCCCGCTTCCGTAAGGCGGTGAAGCAGCCTCAGGCGGTCTCTACGTAAGTCGTCGACTGCCTTGTCGCATGCTCTTCATCATTCTCCTCTTGTTCGAGCATTCTTCTTAACTTTTTCCCGCTTGCTGGACAGGGCGCCGCTTTCCCTTGAGCGGGGTCCGGGCGGCTCCGTAGTTGGGCCGACTGGAGGTTCTTCAAGCTCCCGCCGCGTGGACCCCCGCGCCGACCTCAGGGAGGCCACAGAGCAGAACGCTCGTGAGGCGCGGGAGGAGCGCGAGGCAGCGGAAAAAGCGGCCGCCCAGGCGGCAAGGGGGCAGGCCGACGCGGCAGCCAAGGCCCAGGCAGAGGTGGCGACCGCATAGACGGAATCGGAGGGTTCACGCAACCAGCCTCCGCTGCTCGCCATTCCCCTCCGAGCCGTGGCCCCTGACACCCCATTGCCCTTGGCGGAGGAGATCGTCTAAGACCCGCCGCTGATGGAGAGGGGGGACGACCCTGTGGCCTTCGCGAGGAGAGCGCCGCCAGCAGCGCCAACCAGAGCGGGCCAAGGCGGCCAATCGTCAGCGGCGCCAGAGGAGCCGGCCGGGGGTGAGCCGGAGGACAGAGCCGGCCTCGAGGTGCAGCCGGTGTCGCGCCAGCGCGCAGGGGGAGGCGCCGCTCCGCCGAAGTCGCGCCGAGTCGTGGGCGCCGGTCAGTCGGCGGAGGCTCTGGAGACGGCCAGCACCGCCACGTCCGAGTGGACTCCCAGCGGGGGGACTGGCGAGCTGAACGTGGTGGCTCAAGAGGTCCGGAGCCGGCTTCAAGCTCAGGCCGCCCTGCTGCAGCAGTACACCCAGGAGTTCCTGTCGACGCGGGCCTTCATCCGGGTGAGTCTTTCATTCTTGGCCGCTTTGGTCTCTTGATTTCTTCCATGGGGGCGCGTCAGCGCACCCACTGGGTGTAGTCCCCGAGATTCGGGCCAACTGCTGCGCAGTCGGGTCGAATCTTTCTTGACGACTACCTTACTTTTGCTTCCTGTCTGAATCTACCAGGAATATCATAACTCCCGTGCTGCCGCCTTCAACTCCCAGGCTCGGGAGTTGGGTCGGAGGACCGACGACCTGGCCGACAGCCGAAGTAAGTGCTTGATTTTGTCTGTCTCCTATGGGGGCGCGTCAGCGCACCCACTGGGTGTAGTCCCCGAGATTCGGGCCGACTGCTGAGCAGTCGGGTCGGATCTTCCTTGACGACTTTTTCCTTATTGGTTTTTCTTTCTTTTCATGCTTTCAGGGGCCAACGCCGACTTGAGGAAGGAGCTCGGCGAAGCGCAGGCCGCTCTTCATACCAAGGATGCCGAGTATGCTGCCTTGGTCCAGGAGCGTGACCGCCTGGCCAAGAAGCTGGCTAACCAAGAGAAGAGCCACAAGGCGGCCCTGCAGAAAGCGCAGGATAGCGAGGCCGCCCTGAAGGCAGAGTTTGAGACCGAGGCGGCGAGCTGGGCTGAGACCCGGCGAGCACTGGATGAAGGCTTCGGCCGCATCAAGGACTTGATCGACGGTAAGCCGCCTTCCTCGCTCTTCTCCTGCCCCTTGGCGCCTGGTTTTTGGCCTGACTCGTGTTGCTGCCTGTTTCTTGTGCAGACTACTTTCCCGGATACTCCGCCTTCGCCGCCCAAAGCATCGAAGCCCATCGTGAGGCGCGCTGTCAGGCGGGGGCCAACATCGCGCCGGACGCGAACCGGACTCTTGAGGAACAGCTCTTGGCTGTCCAGGCGCGGTTGCAGCCGGCTCATCGGATGCTTCGCCGGCTCCAACGAGTCGGGGCGCAAGTGTTGGCCGCCCGCTGGCCCGGCGAGACGATCCCCCGCACCCCAAGCCAGACGGCCGACTGGCTGGAGGTCGCAGTCGGTCGCTTTGAAGCTTGGAAGGCGTCAGTGGCCTGTCTTGGAGCCGGGCGGGCATTGGAGTTTGTTCGGGCTTGGTACCCAGGGCTGAACCTGGACCAGCTGCGCACTTGGCGGCTGGAGGCCGACGCGGAGCTGGAGGAGGTTCGGCCGGCTATCGCCCAGCGTGCTTCGAAGATCGCCGAGTGCACCGACATCAGTGTCTTTGCACCTGAAATCGATGATGATGGCGTTGCCCAGCCGGAGGAGTGGTTCGGGCTGGACCCGGCGGTGGGCGAAGACTCGGCCGAGGAGATCGCCTCCAGCGACGAGGGCGAGGATGACGAAGGAGAGGACGGCGAAGACGTCGATCCGGCTAGTGGAACAACCGGCCGGCCTCAAGCTGACCGTGCCTCCAGCAATGAGGCGCGTGGAAGCGCGCCCTCTGTGGGAGGCGGTGATCAAGCCTAGGTTCGCCAGCCGGCCGCTCCTTCAGCCGGCGCAACCGTCTCCGCTGACCAGCCCGGCTCGTCCTTATTTTTCCTGCTTGTTGTCTTTTGAACAATCTTTATTAAGCTTTCACAGTTCCACCCACTGGGGGTGTATCCAAACTATGTTGAATGCTGGCCTCTTGGAGGTCTTTTATGTAAATATTATTATGTGCATGTTTGGTTTCCATTCGCGTATGCTTTTTATCCTTAGGCTTTTTCCTTTGCCGCCTTCCCTCTTTGGGGAGGCAAGTACTCGAGCTTTCTTGGATTTGAAGTGAAGTGAACGAAAACCGGCCGGCCGGCTACTCTGGTAGCCAATCGGCGGTGGGAGAAAAACCGGCTTTTGTTATACTAGTCTGTTAGTCCCTAGCCGTTTTTCGTGTGGGCGCCATTCCTGCCTTTAACTCTTGCCAGCCGGACAGCCGGTTGTTCGAACTGCGACTTTTGGCAAGAGAAGGCTTGGGAGCCGGCACACTACTTGTCTGACTGCGGGTAGGACTTCTAATATAACTCCAGTCGGCCAGTCCCCGAGCCGACTAGTCGAACCCGGTGCCGGACGGAACAAGTAAATGAAATGACAAGGTCATAAGCATGATACTTTTCATTCATAGATAAAAGATGGCAGTCCCCGAGCCCTCCTCAGGGGGCCTATTGTCTCGAACTTAGTACAAAAGTTAGCGTGATACATACTGCATTTCAGCTGTAAAATCTTCGAAGGAGGTTGGCGTTCCATGGTCGTTCCGACTCCTTGCCGGAGTCGTCTCTCTTTCGTGCCTTCGGCTTCTGTGCATCGATCAGGTAGTAGGAGTCGTTGCCTAAGGCTCTGCTGATGACAAAGGGGCCCTCCCAAGGGGCCGAGAGCTTGTGCTGGCCGGCTGTTCGCTGGATCAGCCGGAGCACAAGATCGCCCTCTTGGAAGGATCTTGGCTTGACCTTCCGGCTGTGGTAGCGGCGCAGGCCCTGCTGGTAGATGACGGACCGGCTGAGGGCTAACAGCCGGCTTTCTTCCAGCAGGTCGACGCCGTATTCTCATGCTTCCTTAGCCTCCGCTTCCGTGTACATGGTTACTCGAGGCGAGTTGAACTCGATGTCAGTTGGGATGACCGCCTCAGCACCATACACGAGGAAGAAAGGGGTAAAGCTGGTTGACTTGTTTGGCGTAGTGCATAGGCTCCAGAGGACAGCCGGCAGCTCATCGAGCCAACAGCCGGCTAAACGCTCCAGTGGTACGACCAGTCGGGGCTTGATGCCGAAGAGGATGAGGCCGTTGGCTCGCTCGACCTGGCCGTTTGACTGCGGGTGGGCGACGGATGCTAAGTCCAGCCGGGTACCTTGGGCTGCGCAGAAACGTGCCAAGGCTCCTTTGGCAAAATTCGTGCCATTGTCGGTGATGATGCTGTGTGGCACGCCGTACCGAGTTGTTATGTCTGCGACGAACGTCACAGCAGTCGGCCCATTCAGCTTCTTGATCGGCTTTGCTTCAATCCACTTGGTGAATTTGTCCACGGCGACGAGCAGATGCGTCATGCCGCCGCGCGCCGTCTTGAATGGGCCCACCATGTCCAGTCCCCAAACGGCGAAGGGCCAAGTGAGGGGAATGGTCTTGAGTGCCGAAGCCGGCATGTGTTGCTTGGAGCTGAAGAGTTGGCACCCCTTGCAATATTTAACTAATTCTTTGGCGTCATCCAAAGCAGTCGGCCAGAAGAAACCATGGCGGAAAGCTTTGGCGACGAGTGATCTTGAAGCCGCATGGTGGCCGCATTCTCCTTGGTGAATATCTCTGAGGATTGCAATGCCCTTCTCTTGCTCGACGCACCGTTGGAGGACTCCAGTGACACTGCGCTTGACTAGTTCTCTGTTGGCGATTGTGTATGCTCTGGCTCGACGTTGGACTTGTCTCGCCTCTGTTTCGTCAGCCGGCAGATCTTGGTTTACTAGGAAGTTGAGGATGGACTGATCCTATGATGGAGCCGCGACTTCTTCTACTGCCAATGTGGCTACTGCCACTAGGGTGGGTGGGCTAGGTGGTGAAATGCTGGAGTCGGCCACCGGCTGTTGTGCTGGTGCAGTCCCCGGGCCGGCTACCGCGGTCCCTGAGCCGGGTGTGGCAGTCCCTGAGCCGGTTGCCGAAGTCCCCAGGCCGGCTACGGAAGTCTCGGGGTCGCCTGCTTGGTTCTTCGGGCCGGACCCGGCCGCGTCGGGGTCAGGCGGCACGAAGATGGAGTCGAACTCTGGAGACGGCTTGATAGATGGCTTGAGGAGGCGTTGTAGAGCGACGCCGGTTGGTATTGCTTGCCGAGTAGAGCCTATTCGAGCCAGGGCATCAGCTGGCTCGTTGTCGGCTCGCGGTACGTGGAGGAACTCGCATCCTTCAAAGTATCCGCTGAGTTGTTGGACCAGGAAGTGGTAGCTTGCCATATTTGCGTCCTTGGCGTCCCAGTCGCCGGATGATTGCTGAACCACCAGGTCCGAGTCGCCATAACATAGGATCCGGCGAATGCCGAGTTCTTTGGCAAGCCGGAGCCCGTGTATGAGCGCCTCGTACTCGGCCACGTCGTTGGAGGCGGCAAAGTGGATCTGTAGCATGTATCTGAGCTTGTCGCCTTTAGGAGAGGTAAGGACAACACCGGCTCCCAAGCTGGTGCGCGTCTTGGACCCGTCAAAGTGCATGCGCCAATGGGTGGAGTCGGGAGCCGGCGGCAGGTACTGGGTCTTGGTCCAGCCGACGAGGAAGTCGGCCAGTGCTTGGGACTTGATGGCGGTGCGGGGCTGGTAGAAGATTGTGTAAGGGGCCAGCTTGATGGCCCATTTCGCCACCTGGCCGGATGCGTCCCGGCTGCCTATGATCTCGGCCAGCGGGGCGGTGCCGGTGCATACGACCGTGACGGATGCTCTTGAAGTAGGGCTTCAGCTTCTTGGCGGTGAAGTACACGCCGTAACACATCTTCTGGTAGTGCGGGTAGTTCTGCTTTGAAGCGGACAGCACCTCGCTCAAATAATACACCGGCCTCTGGACCGGCTGGGCTCGGCCTTCTTCTGGGCGTTGGACTACGATGACGGTGCTGACCACCCGGCTGGTTGCGATGTAAAGGAGCATGGGCTCTTTCTCAGTGCGCCGCCTAGGACGGGCGGCGTGGCCAGCATCTTCTTCAGCTCGTGAAAAGCTTGGTCGGCCTGGTCGTTCCACTCGAAGTGAGTGCTCTTCTTCATGAGGCAGTAGAGGGGGAGAGCTTTCTCTCCGAGCCAGCTGATGAATCGGTTCAAGGAGGCCAAGCATCCGGTGAACTTCTGGATGTCTAGAAGCTTGGTGGGGATCGCCATTCTCTCGATGGCCTTTGCCTTGATCTTCACCGGGTTGCATTCGATGTCGCGTTCGGAGACCAGGAAGCCTAGGAGCTGGCCGGCTGGCACTCCGAACACGCATTTCTCGGGGTTGAGCTTGATTTGGATCCGGCGTAGGTTCTCAAACGTTTCCTTGAGGTCTCCCAGCAAGGTGCCGCGCTTCTCCATCTTCACCATGATGTCGTCCACGTAGACGTGAGCGTTTCTGCCGAGTTGCTTGAGGAGGCACTTCTGCATGCAACACTGAAAAGTGGCACCGGCATTTCTTAAGACGAATGTCATAGTCAGGTAGCAGAAGGCTCCAAATGGCGTGATGAAGGCGGTCTTCAGGCGGTCGTCCGGATCCAGCTTTATCTGGTGATATCCTGAGTAAGCATCCAAGAAGCTCAACAGCTCGCATCCGGCTGTGGAGTCTATCACTTGGTCAATCCTTGGCAGGGCAAAGGGATCTTTGGGGCAGGCCTTGTTGAGGCTTGTGTAGTCTATACACATGCGCCACTTGTTGTTCTTCTTTAGCACGAGGACCGGGTTGGCGAGCCACTCTGGAAAGAAAACTTCCATAATGAAGCCAGCTGCCAGAAGCGGGGCTATCTCCTCCCCTACAATCCTGCGTTTCTCCTCCGATAGTCGGCGAAGGGGTTGTTTGACTAGCTTTGCATCTTCTCGGACGTGTAGTTTGTGCTCGGCGAATTTCCTCAGAACACCCGGCATGTCCTTGGGGGACCATGCAAAGATGTCCTGATTCTCACGGAGGAAATCGGCGAGCTCTCCTTCCTATTTGCTGTTCAGGTTTGCCCCGATGACGGCAAACCTCTCTGGGTACTCGGGGTCAAGAGGTATCTTCTTCGTCTCCTTGGCCGGATGAAAAGATCCTTGAGCATCATGCTCCTTGGGGTCGGGGGACACGACCGACTGCTTGCCGGCTATGGCCACGACTCGGTCCATCATCTTCTTTTCTTCGGCAATCACAAGGGACTCGGCCAGCCGTCTGCTGGCTGCCGCGCACTCAGAGGACTTCTTGTAATTGCTGGCTACGGTGATGACGCCTTTGGTGCTTGGTATCTTCATCTTGAGGTATGCATAGTGGGGAACTGCCATGAATTTGGCCAAGGCAGGTCGGCTAAGCAATGCATGGTAAGGGCTCTCCAGGTCCACCACTTCAAACCAGATCGCTTCCCGGCGGAAATGCTCCTTGTCCCCAAAAAGTACATCAATCTTGATCTTGTCAATGGGGGCGCAGGACAGGCCAGGTATGATGCCATGAAACACTGTCCGAGTAGGCATGAGCTGCTTCATCTTGACATTTAGCTTCTCCAGGGTGTCACGGTACAGGATGTTGATGCTGCTCCCGCCGTCTATCAACACACAGGAGAAGCGGGCGGCGCGTCTGTCCGTTGCAAGGGTGGCTTCCAGGACCAACGCATAAGAACCGGGAGACGGCATCACCTCTGGATGGTCGGCCCGGCTCCAGCTGATGGGCTTTTCTGACCAATGCATGTGTCCGGCGGGGTTGGCAGCGACCACGCTGACTTCCAGGTGCTCTCGGCGTTTGCTGCGCCGGTCTTCGGGCTGGCTTGTAAAGACGATGTAGGTTGCTTGCTCGTCGGGGAATTCGTCATGCACGGCTCCGACTGCGGGCCGAGCGGCCGGAGGCGGCGGGCCGGCAGGTGGAGGCGGCGTGAGCCCCTCGCCTTTGGAGATTGGGGTGAGCCAATGGCACTTCCGGGTTGTGTGGTTGGACGGCTTTGCGCCGCTGTGGAACTTGCAGGGGGCGTCGAGAGTTTGCTCGTAGGAGAAGGCCGGCTACCAAGTCGGCCTGCCGCCCTTGCGCTTCTTGGGCGCGGGTCGCCCTTCAGGCGGCACATCTTCAACTGTGGCCACCTGCTGACTGGCGGGAGGCGGCGCGGGGCCCTTGCGCTTGTGGTCGTTCGAGTGTGGGCGTCGGCCGGAATCCCCAGCCGGCGTCTTGGGCGCCGGGTTGAGTACTTTCCCGGACGCGTCTACCCGAAGCTCGGTCTTCATCGAGGAGTCGGCGGTGGCGTACTTGTCCGCTATGTCCAGAAGCTCGTCGAGGGTAGTCGGCTCGTCGCAGAGGAGCTTGTGCTTGAGGAGGGTGCCTTCTCGCCATCTGGCTGTGAAGTATTCTATGGCTTGCACCTCGTGCACCCCTTCGCAAGAGTTGCGGAGCTCGGCCCAACGCGTGAGGTAGTCGCGAGTGGACTCGGCGGGGCCTTGTACGCACAAGGAGAGCTGTCTGGGCTTGGGAGCCCGCTTGTAGGTGCTGGTAAAGTTGCGGATGAAAGCTTTGGTGAAATCTAGCCAGCTGTTGATGCTGCGCGGTTTGAGGCTGTTGAGCCAGGTCCGTGCGGTGCCTTGCAGCATGAGGGGCACGTACTTCACGGCAACGCGCCGGTTGCTGTTGGCTATGCTAACCGCCGTGGAGTAGTCGATCAACCAATCTTCCGGCTTCACGGAGCCGTTGTACTTGGGCGTGTCTCTTGGGAGCGAGAACCCTTTGGGGAAGGGCTCGTCGCGGATGCGGGGGCCGAAGCAAGGCGGACCGACATCGTCTTCTTCTTCCAGCTCCAGGGATCGCGCCAGGCGGTCAATCTGATGGCGGGCGTCGTTCTCGCCGACTCCTTCGCGGCGACCTAGTCGGCCGCTGAGAGTCGGGTGCACCACTGGCAGCGGGGTGGGATATCTCTCTCCACGGGGTCGAGGCGGAGGCAGGTTGCCCTGCCATTCCATGGCTCGAGGATGGCCGTCCGCGTCTCGCTCGATGGAGATTCGGTTTTGGCTTCGGCTGGCAGCCAGCTCTTTCTCGCGCCGCGCGCGGTCTCTGCCCGCAGTCGGCGTCCGGGACGTCGCGCCGTGATCTCGGCGCGGGGGAGGGCTTTCCGCGCGGGCGTCGGCTTCGTGCCGCTGCGCGGCTGCATCAATCAGCTGCTGGATGCATCAGGCCATGTGGGGAAGTTCTTCGGCCCCCAGTCCGTCCAGCTCGTGTACGGCCGCCTGGGCGGCGCGCAAGTTCTCAAGTGGAGTGGCGTAGACTGGGCGGTCGACTCCCAGCGTGTCGGCGATGACGGCGCCGCGTTGCTTGACAAAGCCGGCCCGGCTTGGCCCGCCCGGGGCCGGCGTGCCGAAGGCGGCGCGGTCAGCCTCGCGCTGGTAGGCCTCAGTGAGGCGTCTCACGGAAGCCAGCCTCCGGCCTTCTGTGAGGAGGGCGAGGCGACGCGCCTCCAGTGCTTCGTCGTCGGCATCAGCCGGGAGGGGGGTGGACAAGTCGTGGGCCGCCGCGTGCGGGGCGTCGTGGGAGCTCTCGTCAGCAGCGCCGTCGTGGCCAATGACCATCACCTCGGTGGTGACAGCGTCGCGGCCACCGGCTTGGGGAAGCGGGTCATTGTAGATCGCGACGTTGGTGGGGAAGGTGTCGAACGAGGCCGTGTCGGAGTCGACAGGCATCGGATCAGTGGAGCCAACCGACTCCAGATCCACAGCGGGCTCGCTGGAGACATGGAGCTGGCCGAGGAGGTTGGCGAGGTGGTCGGTGCCCGCATCGGAGGCGAGCTCGTCGGAGATGAGGGTCTTGTCGAGGAGATCAGCGAGGCTGCTCGCTGCGCAGGCGTTGGTGACGCCTTGCAGCGCATCGTGGCAAGCGTCATCGGGCGTGCCGGGCTGGCTACGCTCGCGGGGGAGGAAGAGGGTTCCCGTCCAGAACAGGTCTCCGGACGACGGTGCACCTGGCCCCACGGTGGGCGCCAAATGTCGGGTGGTAGGTGCGACATATGCCAACGGGTGCCTTATCATTGTGGGAGCCAGTAAGACGTCGCCGGTGCCTGGAAACGGGATAAGGCGAAGACATGCACGCCGACGGATCTTACCCAGCTTCGGGGCTCTCCGTGGAGATAACACCCCTACTACTGCTCTGCGGGGTCTCCGCATGATCACTAGATGGGCAAGTAGCTACACAAGGCTCCTTGAGCTGTTCTGTGGGAGGAGGAAGAAGGGCACGGCTAGCTAGCTTCTTCCCCTTGTGTGGTGTCTAAGACTAGCAGGGGGTCGAACCCTTTGCATGGGTGCCCCGGGGGGTTCATATAGGCCTACCCCCCGGGGGTACAATGGTAATCCGACTGGGCGCGGGGCCCAGCCGTCTGTGACTGCGCTCGCCGGCTTCTGCGTCGGCTGCTGGGGCCCGCCGACTAGTGGGTCCCGCCGGCTGCCGGCCCCTTGGTCGACAGGCAGGCCCCACTGTCCAGGACCTGGTCGGCGGCTGTTCACTGTGGCTCCATCTTGGTGACGTGGGCTTCGTCGTGGTAGGCGCGGCTACAGTGCCGCCGCCCGTCGGGCGATCGCTGTAGCCTCATCGAGTCTTGTCTCCTTAATGGGGTGTCTCCTTCGAGGGAGGTGGCAAGCCGGCTGTGGGGAGCCGGCTCTGTCTTGGGCCGACTGGGGGGAGGCGTGGCCCCCTTCGGGTGTCTATCTTCCCGAAGGGGCCCACCGTGGGTGACACCAGGGTCAACATGGCAACAGTGCTGCGCTGGACGGGTCATGCCCACTCCGTACGGTGCACTATGCCAGGCGTGCTCCGGGATTCGGGGGTGGCAGGCTCCACTGTAGCCACGCCCCGTCACATCGCCGCTAGGTGGATGCAAACTTTGAGGGTACGGTCTCGACCGCTTTATGGGAGCCGGCTTCTTGGAGTCGGCCTTCTCGCGGCCGGCTTCCCAAAGTCAGCCCTCCCGTGGCTTTCTTCATGAGGGCTAAAGTCGGGCCGCCTTCCGAAAGCCGGCCTGGATGACAGCCAGCAAAGGGAAGGCGGCCCCATGTCTTGGGTTCTTGAGAGCCGGACAGGCTCTTAATTTTTTCAGAAGGGCCAGGGGAAGTCGGCTAGGCTACCCATGGCTATTTACTCCGACACGAACTGATAGCATTATATGCATCAGCTCCGAATCATGTCTTGGGTCAATAGTTGGGTTTGCCCGGCTCCCATGTTTTGGTACCTTACGTTCCGCTATATTGGCTAAGGTAGCACTGGGAGAACTACTGTGATTGTGTCTCGGTTCTTCCGGATGAGCACCTCAGTAGAGAAAGCTGAAAACTGACTGTCATGATACGGTGAGAGCTGGTCAGCTATTCGAGTGGTCACAAAATCTTTATGGATTTCTCCCGCATAATGGCATAACCAATGCAGCGTGCGATGGATCGGATTTTTCTCCGATCAGGCGCTTATAGAGCGGCTAGTACGGTCTTCCGAACACAAGGGGCTGCGTCGACCATATTAAAGCTCCTATGGCTAAGTGAGAGTGATAAAGCCCTATAGTCCGATTGCCTGGTTCATTGTGCTGAGCACCTCCTTCGGAGGACCCAAAACTGGGATAAAGAGTGCTCAAGTTTATCCTGAACACCCCCGTACTCCTTACGTGGGGGCAGAAGCCGACGACTGGCCAACTCTCAGCCTTAACATACAAACGGCCGCACAGGAGGGCAAACTTTTATATAACAGGCAACATATCAACGACCTTGTTCAAACATTACAACGGACAACATGATTGGCATTCATGGAAATATAATGTCCTTGGTACATAGCTCCACTGCAAGGTAGGATCCTCTCAGGACACTCTTATAATACAATTCGGGCTTGCGGTGCTCCTTCCCCTCTGGCGGTCCCTCAGTCACTAGCTTTTCGGCATCCATCTTCCCCCAGTGCACCTTTGCGAGGGCGAAGGCCATTCGTGCTCCTTCTATACAGACCGACTACTTGATGACGTCAAGTCGAGGGCAAGTGCTTACAAGCCGCCTCACGAGCCCAAAGTAGCTGCTTGGAATCGGCTCGGCAGGCCATAGCCGGATAACCACATCTTTCATGGCTTGTTCTGCCGCCTTATGCAGTTCGATCGGCTGTTTTAGTTGATCGGCAAAAGGAACCGGATAATTCGGTGCCAAATACTGCGACCAAAAGAGCTTATCGGTGGTGTTCCTTCCGTCGGCTCGGTAGAACTGAGCGGCATCTGATATACTGTGAGGTAGCTCGGCAAATACACCTGAGAAGTACGGATTCACAATCAGAAACATAGTTTTCCCTTCAAATACTTGCTTTACATGGGAAAAGCCTTACCCGCCGCGATCTTCCTCGCCTCTGGGATCCCCTACGGGGCTCTTTGGGTTTTCCTCCGGGCATCGCTCGTGGCTTGACGCGCCTTGGTTAGTTTGGACTCTTTCTCCGTTAAACTCTGCTCCAAGGCCTCGCATTTACTTACGGCCTCTTGCAGCTCCTGCTCAGCTTTAATAACTCTGGCTTCGTGTTTCTCACGAAGAGCCCGCTCCGTGGCCGCCTTTTTCTCGGCCTCAGCAACGACCCTTTTGAGGGCCTCGACTTCGATCATAACCCCTAGCACAAATTATGCAGCTTATTCCATATAGAACATTTATTTCACAATAAATGCGCGCAACACTTGTGCATACCTTGTTTATCCCTCAACTGCATTTTTAATTGGCTAATTTCTTCACCGGCCTGCTCCAGACTTTGATTCAGTCCGGAGATCTCCGCAGTACGAGAGGCAGCAGCCGCTACAGGTATCTACTTGGAATAGAAGAGAAATCAATATCACTCAATGAGTCTTCCTGTGATCATCAATGTGATCCCCTGTCCGGTTCCTTCTTTCACCGAACAGGGTATCAGGGGCTACTATCTATACTATGACTCTCTTCGGCAACTTATAAAACATACATCAAAGCCTCTTATAAGGCTGATACTGGCTTCGTTCAGTGCACTCTCAGTTGACTAAATCTTCTCAATCACCGCACCCATAAGGGCACGGTATTCTTCAACAATGGAGGCGTCTTGTAACGCCACCAACAAAGCATCTGACAGCTCTGGATGGACAGAGGTCGCCGGCGGAACAGGCACGTCCCCTCTAGCCGAAGGAGGCTGCCTTCTTGATTCTGGAGCCGTGTAAACCTCTGGAATCGCATCCAGTGAGGAGCCGAACTCAGGGTCGCCCCCGCCGTCAGACCCTATGGGAATCTTTTCCCCCACATGTCCGGCCCCTGCGGTTTGACATCTAGGCGCCGCCTTCATGGTTTCTTCCTTTCCTCCTTGGCCGGGGTCCTTCTGGGATGAAGCCTCGGTATTACGCACCTGGTTGGAGGAAGGGACCTTGTGGGGCGTCCCACTCTCCATAGCATTCGAGCTAAGCAGGTCCTCTGATGAGGATTGCTTGGTATGGGACCTCACCGGACTACCAAAAAATATGGCTTAAGGTTAAAATACTAAGCCAGGATGAGTCCGGACGCTTAAACGTACTCGGATTTTATGTACATACGAGTTGACCAGGGGCTGGGCCCTGGGATCCCATGCCAGGCCGCTGTCAGCAGCGGCAGTGGACTCCTCCAGAAGAGCTGCCCTTCCCTTTTTGGGCAGTTCGGCCTACAAGGGTGCGGAGCCCGTCCTCTTCGTCTTTCCCCTGCAGGGGATTCATCTTCCTCCTCCTTTTTATCCTCTTCGGAGGCGGAACGGTCATCAGAGCCTTTGGGTATGGTGTCCGAAGCACTGCCACGACGAAGGCCGCCCCGGGTCTTTTTGGCCTCCTTTTCGGCCGTCTTCTTTGCCACCTTGTAGGGCGCCGGGACCAGCATCTTCATCAGAAGTGGGATGGCCGGGTCTTCGGGCAACGGGGCCGGACAATGAATTCGCTCCGCCTTCTTCGTCCAGCTCTGGGGGAGTTGAATGAACATGCATTAAGCGCTTCCTTTGGGTCATGCGGATAGAAAAGTTTGATAAACTCACCGAACTTGCAGGGCGGGATAGTTGGTACCTGTGGTCTTCGGTGGAGTCCGGCCATGATTTGCTGGACTTTAAAAGCACCTTCCAAATGTCCTTGTGCGAGGAGCCGAAGAACCTTCGCAAAGTTTGGTGCCTGGCCGGATCGAAATCCCATAGATTGCAAGTCCGGTGTTGACAAGGCAGTATCCGGCGGACTAACATTGCCTGGACTATGTTCACAAGCTCAATGTTCTTATCTCCCATATCTTTAACATGCGTCTAAAGCACCGACAGTTCGTCGAATAAGGACTAGTCCAGACCTTTCTTGACCCAGGATGTAAGCCGCAGAGGGGCACCAGATCGAAACTGAGGAGAGGCGGCCCATTCCTTGCCGCACGGCTCAGTGATGTAAAACCACAGCTGTTGCCACTCCTTGAAAGAATCATTAAAGGTTCCCGTTGGCCATACGACGTTGGGCATCTTGCTCGCCATAGAGCCCCCGCACTCGGCGTGCTCGCCGTCCACCATCTTGGGCTTCACATTAAAAACCTTCAACCACAAACCGAAGTGCGGCGGAATACAGGGAAAAGCCTCGCACATGACAATGAATGTGGATATGTTGAGGAAGGAGTTAGGGGACAGATCGTGAAGATTGATCCCATAATAATACATGATGCCACGGACGAACGGGTGGAGGGGAAACCCTAGCCCGCGGACAAAGTGAGGAGGAATACAACCCTCTCATGGGGTTGCGGAGTAGGGACGATCTGTCCCACCGTCGGGAGACGGTGGCTGATTTTCTTGACCAGATACCTGGCCTCCCGAAGCTTTTTGATATCCTTCTCTCGGACGGTAGAGGCCATCCATTTGCCTCCTGCTCCGGATCTGGACATCTTTGGAAGACCTTTTGTAGAGAAGGTGGACGCTTGGGCGCTGGAGCCTGAGCAGAATGGAAAGAATCGAGAAGAAGGCGTGGGTGAAAAGAGTGAATCTTAATCCCTTTATAAGGGCAGAAGAGGCAATGTGCCTCCCCACTCGCCTGGTAAAACCTCTTATTCCCCAACCGCCGTAATTGATGGCACGGTTGGGTTAACCGCATCCGTATTGATGAGAATCCCGTGATAAGGGGACACGATCTCTACTTTGACAAGATGTGCCAAGGAAACCACCACGCGATGTGTGCAGTAGCTGGTTGAGAAAAATGGTTCGAATAATGACCGGGCCGTGGCGTGATGTCATGCTGTCAAACGTGTCAGCAGATTAGATCTGTGGAAATATTATTCTCTCTACGGTGGTATGTGCAACTTGTTTTGCAGAGCCGGACACTATCATTGTGTTCAAAATCTTATATGGAGTATTTGGAGGAGGAACCCGCCTTGCAATGCCAAAGACGAAACTGTGTGCCGGACTCATCGTCATTGAAGCATGGTTTAGGGGCTACTGAGGGAGTCCTGGATTAGGGGGTCTCTGGATAGCCGGACAATATCCTTTAGCCGGACTGTTGGACTATGAAGATACAAGATTGAAGACTTCGTCTCGTGTCCGGATGGGACTTTCCCTGGCGTGGAAGGCAAGCTTGGCAATATGGATATGTAGATCTCCTCCCTTGTAACCAACTATGTGTAACCCTAGCCCCCTCCAGTGTCTATATAAACCGGAGGGTTTAGTCCGTAGAACAACATAAAATCATACCATAGGCTAGCTTCTAGGGCTTAGCCTCTATGATCTCATGGTACATCAACTCTTGTAATACTCATATCATCAATATCAATCAAGCAGGACATAGGGTATTACCTCCATCAAGAGGGCCCGAACCTGGGTAAACATCGTGTCCCCTGCCTCATGTTACCATCCGCCTTAGACGCATAGTTCGGGACCCCCTACTAGAGATCCGCCGGTTTTGGCACCGACAACAAATGTTCTCCCTAAGTATGCACCGTTGCAAAAGTTCTTCGTGCCGAGACACCACGTGATGATCAGGTGTGATAAGCTCTACGTTCACATACAATGGCTGCAAGCCAGTTTTGCACATGCAGAATACTCGGGTTAAACTTGACGAGCCTAGCATATGCAGATATGACCTCGGAACACTGGAGACCGAAAGGTCGAGCGTGAATCATATAGAAGATATGATCAACATATTGATGTTCACCATTGAAAACTACTCCATCTCACATGATGATCGGACATGGTTTACTTGATATGGATCACGTGATCACTTAGATGATTAGAGGGATGTCTATCTAAGTGGGAGTTCTTTAATAATTTGATTAACTGAACCTTAATTTATCACGAACTTAGTACCTAATAGTATTTTGCATGTCTATGTTGTTGTAGATAGATGGCCTGTGTTGTTGTTCCATTGAATTTTAATGTGTTCCTTGAGAAAGCAAAGTCGAAAGATGATGGTAGCAATTACATGGACTGGGTCCGTAACTTGAGGATTATCCTCATTGCTGCACAGAAGAATTACGTCATGGAAGCACCGCTATGTGCCAAACCTGCTGCAGGAGCAACACCAGATGTTATGAACGTCTGGCAGAGCAAAGCTGATGACTACTCGATAGTTCAGTGTGCCATGCTTTACGACTTAGAACCGGGATTTCAACGACGTTTTGAACGTCATGGAGCATATGAGATGTTCCAGGAGTTGAAGTTAATATTTCAAGAAAATGCCTGGATTGAGAGATATGAAGTCTCCAATAAGTTCTATAGCTTCAAGATGGAGGAGAATAGTTCTGTCAGTGAACATATACTCAGAATGTCTGGGTACCATAACCAGTTGACTCAATTGGGAGTTAATCTTCCTATTGATAGTGTCATTGACAGAGTTCTTCAATCACTGCCACCAACCTACAAGAGCTTCATGATGAACTATAACATGCAAGGGATGAATAAAACAATTCCCGAGCTCTTCGCAATGCTAAAGGTTGCAGAGGTAGAAATCAAGAAGGATCATCAAGTGTTGATGGTTAACAAGAGCACCAGTTTCAAGAAAATGGTAAAGGGAAGAAGAAAGGGAACTTCAAGAAGAACGGCAAACAAGTTGCTGCTCAAGAGAAGAAACCCAAGTTTGGACCTAAGCCTGAGACTGAGTGCTTCTACTGCAAATAGACTGGTCACTGGAAGCGGAACTGCCCCAAGTATTTGGCGGATAAGAAGGATGGCAAGGTGAACAAAGGTATATGTGATATAAATGTTATTGATGTGTACCTTACTAATTCTCGCAGTAGTGCCTGGGTATTTGATACTGGTCCTGTTGCTAATATTTGCAACTCAAAACAGGGACTACAGATTATTCGAAGATTGGCAAAGGACGAGGTGACGATGCGCGTGGGAAATGGTTCCAAAGTTGATGTGATCGCAGTCAGCACGCTACCTCTACATCTACCTTCGGGATTAGTATTAGACCTGAATAATTGTTATTTGGTGCCAGCATTAAGCATGAACATTATATCTGGATCTTGTTTGATGCGAGACGGTTATTCATTTAAATCAGAGAATAATGGTTGTTCTATTTATATGAGTAATATCTTTTATGGTCATGCACCCTTAAAGAGTGGTCTATTATTTTTGAATCTCGATACTAGAGATACACATATTCATACTATTGAAGCTAAAAGATGCAGAGTTGATAATGATAGTGCAACTTATTTGTGGCACTTCCGTTTAGGTCATATTGGTATAAAGCGCATGAAGAAACTCCATTCTGATGGACTTTTGGAATCACTTGATTATGAATCACTTGGTACTTGCGAACCGTACCTCATGGGCAAGATGACTAAAATGCCATTCTCCGGAACTATGGAGCGAGCAACAGATTTGTTGGAAATCGTACTGATGTATGTGGTCCGATGAATATTGAGGCTCGCGGCGGGTATCGTTATTTTCTCACCTTGACAAATGATTTGAGCAGATATGGGTATATCTACTTGATGAAACATAAGTCTGAAACATTTGAAAAGTTCAAAGAATTTCATAGTGAAGTGGAAAATCATCATAACAAGAAAATAAAATTTCTATGATCTGATCGTGGAGGAGAATATTTGAGTTACGAGTTTGGTCTTCATTTGAGACAATGTGGAATAGTTTCGCAACTCACGCCACCCGGAACACCATAGCGTAATGGTGTGTCTAAATGTCGTAATCGTTATTTACTAGATATGGTCCGATCTATGATGTCTCTTACTGATTTACCGCTATCATTTTGAGGTTATGCTTTAGAGACGGGTGCATTCACGTTAAATAGGGCACCATCTAAATCCGTTGAGACGACTCCTTATGAGCTGTGGTTTGGAAAGAAACCAAAGTTTTCATTTCTTAAAGTTTGGGGCTGCAATGCTTATGTGAAAAAGCTTCAACCTGATAAGCTCGAACCCAGATCGAAGAAATGTGTCTTCATAGGATACCCAAAAGAGATAGTGGGGTACACCTTCTGTCACAGATCCGAAGGCAAGACTTTTGTTGCTAAGAATGGATCCTTTCTATAGAAGGAGTTTCTCTCAAAAGAAGTGAGTGGGAGGAAAGTAGAACTTGATGAGGTAACTGTACCTGCTCCCTTATTGGAAAGTAGTTCATCACAGAAATCGGTTTCTGTGAAACCTACACCAATTAGTGAGGAAGATAATGATGATCATCATGAAACTTCAGATCAAGTTACTACCGAACCTCGTAGGTCAACCAGAGTATGATCCGCACCAGAGTGGTACGGTAATCCTGTTCTGGAAGTCATGTTACTAGACCATGACGAACCTACGAACTATGAGGAAGCGATGATGAGCCTAGATTCCGCAAAATGGCTTGAGGCCATGAAATCTGAGATGGGATCCATGTATGAGAACAAAGTGTGGACTTTGGTTGACTTGCCCGATGATCAGCAAGCCATCAAGAATAAATGGATTTTCAAGAAGAAGATAGACGCTGATGGTAATGTTACTATCTACAAAGCTCGACTTGTTGCGAAAGGTTTTCGACAAGTTCAAGGAGTTGACTATGATGAGACCTTCTCACCCGTAGCGATGCTTAAGTCCGTCCAAATCATGTTAGCTATTGCCGCATTTTATGATTATGAAATTTGGCAAATGGATGTAAAGACTGCATTCTTGAATCGATTTCTGGAAGAAGAGTTGTATATGATGCAACCTAAAGGTTTTATCGATCCAAAGGGTGTTAACAAAGTGTGCAAGCTCCAGCGGTCCATTTATGGACTGGTGCAAGCCTCTCTTAGTTGGAATAAACGTTTTGATAGTGTGATCAAAGCATATGGTTTTATACAGACTTTTGGAGAAGCATGTATTTACAAGGAGGTGAGTGGGAGCTCTGTAGCATTTCTAATATTATATGTAGATGACATATTGTTAATTGAAAATGATATAGAATTTCTGGATAGCATAAAAGGATACTTGAATAAGAGTTTTTCAATGAAAGACCTCGGTGAAGTTGCTTACAGATTGGGCATCAAGATCTGTAGAGATAGATCAAGACGCTTAATTGGACTTTCACAAAGCACATACCTTGACAAAGTTTTGAAGAAGTTCAAAATGGATTAGGCAAAGAAAGGATTCTTTCCTGTGTTACAAGGTGTGAAGTTGAGTAAGACTCAATGCTCGACCACTGCAGAAGATAGAGAGAAAATGAAAGATGTTCCCTATGCTTCAGCCATAGGCTCTATCATGTATGCAATGCTGTGTACCAGACCTGATGTGTGCCTTGCTATCAGTTTAGCAGGGAGGTACCAAAGTAATCCAGGAGTGGATCACTGGACAGCGGTCAAGAACATCCTAAAATACCTGAATTGACTAAGGATATGTTTCTCGTTTATGGAGGTGACAAAGATCTCATCATAAATGGTTACGTTGATGCAAGCTCTGACACTGATTCGGACGATTCTAAATTGCAAACCAGATACGTGTTTATATTGAACGGTGGAGCTGTCAGTTGGAGCGGTTCTAAACAAAGCGTCGTGGAGGATCTACGTGTGAAGCGGAGTACATTTCTGCTTCGGAAGTAGAAAATGAAGGAGTCTGGGTGAAGGAGTTCATATCCGATCTAGGTGTCATACCTAGTGCATCGGGTCCAATGAAAATATTTTGTGACAATACTAGTGCAATTTCCTTGGCAAAGGAATCCAGATTTCACAAGAGAACCAAGCACATCAAGAGACGCTTCAATTCCATCTGTGATCAAGTCCAGGTGGGAGACATAGAGATTTGCAAGATACATACAGATCTGAATGTTGCAGACCCGTTGACTAAGCCTCTCTCACGAGCAAAACACGATCAGCACCAAGACTCCGTGGGTGTTAGAATCATTAATATGTAATCTAGATTATTGACTCTAGTGCAAGTGGGAGACTAAAGGAATTATGCCCTAGAGGCAATAATAAAGTTATTATTTATTTCCTTATATCATGATAAATGTTTATTATTCATGCTAGAATTGTATTAAGCGGAAACATGATACATGTGTGAATACATAGACAAACAGATTGTCACTAGTATGCCTCTATTTGACTAGCTCGTTGATCAAAGATGGTTATGTTTCCTAACCATAGACATGAGTTGTCATTTGATAAACGGGATCACATCATTAGGAGAATGATGTGATTGACTTGACCCATTTCGTCAGCTTAGCACTTGATCGTTTTAGTTTACTGCTATTGCTTTCTTCATGACTTATACATGTTCCTATGACTATGAGATTATGTAACTCCCGATTACCGGAGGAACACTTTGTGTGCTACCAAACGTCACAACGTAACTGGGTGACTATAAAGGTGCTCTACAGGTGTCTCCAATGGTATTTGTTGAGTTAACATAGATCAAGATTAGGATTTGTCACTCCGATTGTCGGAGAGGTATCTCTGGGTCCACTCGGTAATACGCATCACTATAAGACTTGCAAGCATTGTAACTAATGAGTTAGTTGCGGGATGATGCATTACAGAACGAGTAAAGAGACTTGCCGGTAATGAGATTGAACTAGGTATTGAGATACCGACGATCGAATCTCGGACAACTAACATACCTATGACAAAGGGAACAACGTATGCTGTTATGCGGTTTGACCGATAAAAATCTTCATCGAGTATGTGGGAGCTAATATGAACATCCAGGTTCCGCTATTGGTTATTGACCAAAGACGTGTCTCGGTCATGTCTACATAGTTATCGAACCCATAGGGTCCGCACGCTTAAAGTTCGGTGACGATCGGTATTATGAGTTTTTGTGTTTTGATGTACCGAAGGTAGTTCATAGTCCCGGATATGATCACGGACATGACGAGGAGTCTCGAAATGGTCGAGACGTAAAGATCGATATATTGGATGACTATATTCGGATACCGGAAGTGTTCCGGGTGATTTCGGAGAAAACCGGAGTGCCGGAGGGTTACCGGAACCCCCCCAGAGAAATAATGGGCCTTATGGGCCTTAGTGGAGAGAGAGAGAGAGAGGGATAGCCTATGGCAGGCCACGCGCCCCTCCCCCTCTGGTCCGAATTGGACTAGGAGAGGGGGCGGCGCCCCCCTTTCCTTCTCCCTCTCCTCCTTCCTTTCCCCCTCCTAGTAGGAGTAGGAAAGAGGGGAGTCCTACACCTACTAGGAGGAGGACTCCTCCTGGCGCACCATAGAGGGCCAGCCGGCCTCCCCCCTTGCTCCTTTATATACGAGGGCAGGGGGCACCTCTAGACACACAAGTTGATCATTGATCCCTTAGTCGTGTGCGGTGCCCCCCTCCACCATAATCCACCTCAATCATATCCTAGCGGTGCTTAGGCGAAGCCCTGCGTTGGTAGCAACATCATCACCGTCAACACCCCGTCGTGCTGACGGAACTCTCCCATGAAGCTCTACTGGATCGGAGTTCGTGGGACGTCATCGAGCTGAACCTGTGCTGAACTCGGAGGTGTCGTGCGTTCGGTACTTGGATCGGTCGGATCGTGAAGACATTTGACTACATCAACCGCGTTCTCATAACGCTTCCGCTTACGGTCTATGAGGGTACGTGGACGATACTCTTCCCTCTCGTTGCTATGCATCACCATGATCTTGCGTGTGCGTAGGAATTTTTTTAAAATTACTACGTTCCCCAACAAGAGGCTGCTGGTGGAAAGAAGAGGAAGGAAAGGGTCAGGAAGACCATTGCCAGAGTGATAGGCAAACCATCCATGATGATGGATGAGGAAGAGGAAGAGGAGGAGGAAGAGCCTGCTGCACCTCCTATCAACACTCAGAAGCTGATGGAGGATGCCATCAGGACTGGGGCTGCTCCATCTAAGCCCAAGTCTTCCCCCAAGCCTTCAGCTCAACCTCAGGCCCCCAAGCCATCTGCACCAAAGAGATGAACAAGGAACATTTTTTCTACTGAAAAGAACAAGGCCCCAGTGCCTGAAGTTCAGGAAGAAGAAGAGCCACTAGTGCTTAGAAAGCTCAAACCTAAGATTCCAGATCACAATGATGATCATCTTGTGGCAGAGAATATGAAGTTAAGAAAGGATGCAGGTCTGAGACTATGGAGAAAGATTGATCCTTATGCCACTAGGAGAAGAACTGTTGTGTACTACCGCTTTCACACCAAGGAACAGCAGGACTTCTATGGAACTGTCCTATTGGACAAGAAGCCCATTTTTGTGATATGAAATGGGTAAAGTGGAAATACATTGATGACAATGAAGACTATTTCCCAAGTGTGCATGAGAGCTTCATAATGAATGGACTAGATACATTTTTTGGTCAGAAGTTGACAAAATGGAATGATAAGATGATCATGCAATTCTATTCCACTTCTCACTTCTATCCTAATGGAAAGATTGTATGGATGACAGAAGGAACAAGATATCAATCAACAATCTCAGAATGGGCCAAGTTGATCAATGCCCCCAAGGAAGAAGAGAATGATCTTGATGTATATGGCAAGCCTAGGAAGGATCACAACTCCATGGCTAACATGTACACGCCTATTCCTGATAAATCCTTGGAGACTCATGGTAACCCACAAGTATAGGGGATCGTTTGTAGCCTTCTTTGATAAATAAGAGTGTTGAACCCAAGCAGGAGCTAAAGGCAGAACAAATATTCCCTCAAGTTCTATCGACCACCGATACAACTATACGCACACTTGACGTTTGCTTTACCGGAAACGAGTATGAAACTAATTTGTAGGTGTGCTGCTAGAACTACTTTGCAAGAATAAATCTAGACGTACTTTGCAAGATAATAAAATTTAGGTGTTTAGAAAAAGGGTTTGTGTCAACAAGAAAGTTATTTGTCCCTAGGCAATCGATAACAAGTACCGGTAATCATTCTTGTAATTTTATATGAGGGAGAGGCATGAGCTAACATACTTTCTCTACTTGGATCATATGCACTTATGATTGGAACTCTAGCAAGCATCTACAATAATTAAAGATCATTAAGGTCGTGAAACCCAGCCATAGCATTAAGTAACAAGTCCTCTTTATCCCATACGCAACAACCCACCTACTCGGTTTAAGCTTCTGTTACTCTAGCAACCCACCATAAGCAAATCATGAACGTATTGCAACACCCTACAGTAGGGACCCCTCACGTTTTCTTGAGAACAGAGGGCACCGTAGGACAGCACCATAAATAAAATATACAATCATACCAACCAAGATCATGATTAACCCATAAGACAAAACAGATCTACTCAAACATCACAGGATAACCATAGATCATTGGGAAATAATATATGGAGTTGAGCACCATGTTTAAGTATATATTATAGTAGGGAGCAGAGGTGTTACACCAGTGCATAGAGGGGGAGAAAGTTGGTGTTGACGGTAGCAAGATTATTGATATAGATCGTCGTCCCGATCGTTGCCCCGGTGGCACTCCGGCGCCACCAGAAGCGAGGGGGAGAGAGCCTCCTCTCCTTCTTCTTCTTCCTTGGCCTCCCCTAGATTGGAGGAGAGTTCCCCCTCTGGTCCATGGCCTCCAAGGCGGTGGAGGGGCAGGAGCCCCTCTGAGATTGGATCTCCCTCTCTGTTCTCTTCTGTTTCGCGTTCCCCTGATCTGGCCGAAAACCGTTTCTTATATTCTGGGAGATCGTAACTCCGATTGCGCTGAGATTTTTACACGATTTTTTAGGATATAAGCTTCCTTGTGCCCGAAGTAGATCCCCAACCGACGTACAAGGAGAGCACAACCCACCACCACTCGCTTGGCATAGGGGTCGCGCCCTGGCATCTCGTGGTGTGTGTGGGCCTCCGTTTTCGGTGATTCCAACTCCCAAAAATCACATATATTCCAAAATAATTCTTCGTAAAATTTTATTGCATTTGGACTTTGTTTGATATGGATTCTCTGCGATACGAAAAACATGCAGAAAACAGGAACTGGCACTGGGCACTGGATCAATAGGTTAGTCCAATAAATCATATAAAAAGTTGCCAAAAGTATGTAAAAGTTGTATAATATTGGCATGAAACAATCAAAAATTATAGATACGACGAAGACATATCAGCATCCCCAAGCTTAATTCCTGCTCGTCCTCGAGTAGGTAAATGATAAAAAAGCTAATTTTTGATGTGGAATGCTACCTAGCATAAACTTGATCATATATATAATCATGGCATGAATATTAAGACATAAGTGATTCAAAGCAATAGTCCATAATTTGACACAAAGACATCAATACTCAGGCATCCCAACAAACAATCATGTCCTTCCAAATATCAATGCTAAAGAAAGCTATCCCTACAAAATCATATAGTCTTGTCATGCTCTATCAACGTGAGGAGCAATTGGTTCATAGCTTTTAATGCGCTTCAGCTTTTTCAACCCTCAAGCAATACATGAGCACAAGCCATGGACATAGCACTACAGGTGGAGTAGAGTATGATTATAGGGGTAAATATAGAGAAGACAAAAAGTAAGAAAGTCTCACGTCGAAGCGGCTAACCAACGGTCTATGGAGATGCCCATCAATTGATATCAACGTGAGGAGTAGGGATTGTCATGCAACGAATGCACTAAGAGCTATAAGTATATGAAAGCTCAATATGAAAACTAAGTGGGTGTGCATTTAATCCGATAATGAAAAATTCCCACTAGTATATGGAAGTGACAACATAGGAGACTCTCCATATGAAAAACATGGTGCTTGTAACATCCCAATTTTCAATTTTGGATGTTAATCATTAGGTCATCATATGCATCTATATTTTGAGCATTTTGAATTTGGTTTATTTGGACACTTTGATCCAAGAGACCTTAAGGAACTCAAGGACCATGTGAGAGAGTTGGAGGTTTTCATAAAATTTCATTTTTGAATTTTCAAAAATTGGTAAATTGGATCAAGGTGATTTTTATTTGAAATTATTTTCCAATTATTTCAAAATAAATAAAATAATGAAGGAAGATAATATGACTTCTTCAAAATAGGGGAAATAATGGAAATTTAATTTTGAATAAAAATGTATATTTATTTGAGATTTTATTCGGTTAAATCAGGGGAAAATGCAATTTTGAATATTGAATTTTAGCCCAGAAAAATGTTCATGTGGTCCTAAATATTAGGACAGGACCGTGAAAATTATTTTTTGAATTTTAGGATTTTTATTTATTTTCTTTTGGATTTTTCCTCTGTGGTGAAATTATTTTTGAAAAGAAAAAAAAAGAAAAAAATTCCGCGCGCCGACTGGGCCGGCCCAGCCGAGGCCCAGCTCGCGTTGCCTACGCCGCCGACTTGGGAGGAGTCCCGAGCGGACCTGCTCCGCCGACGCCGCCGGATTCCACTTGGAGTCCGACTCCACCCCACCGCCGTTTGCCCCTTCCCAAGCCGGATCCGCCTCCCCCGACCACCTTTCTATACTTCCCACCCTGCCCCTCTCCTCCCCGCCATTGCCGCACCGCCGCCACTCGCCAGCCATGCCACCGCCCGCTAGCTCCCGTCGCGCCACCGCCCGCGCAAGCAGCCGTCGCCGCTGCTAGCTGCTGCCGCTGCCGTCGCTGCCTCGCCCTACACCGCTGGAGCCGCCACCAAGCCTCGCTGTTGACTGCCACTGGGTGAACCCGTTTAACCGGTCAAAAAACCATCCCGGTCCGCCATTTTTTTTTCTTTTTTTAAGTTTCGGTTTAGTTAGGATAGACCTTTTTTATCGGTTAAATAGCGAGCGTTCACCCGATTAGTTCTGTTAACGAACGAGATCGTTCATTAGTTTCTGTTAGCGAACATTCGTTCATTAGAGTTTCCATTTTAGTTTAATTTTCGGCCAGGGACCTATCCGCAAATATTTTCTCTTACAGATTAGTCCCTGATCTTCAAACCCTCACTACTTTTTGCTCGTTTATCCAAATCCAGTGAAACCAACACCAAAATCGTCGTCTTGTTCCCCACGGTCTAGATAAACAACTTGAACATGATTTTGAAAATTTAAAATTTGGTTTCAAGTAGATTTGAATTGTGAACTTCTTTTGATCGTAGTTTGAATTTCATAACTCCGATACGAGTGATTGTTTTTGCAAATCAAAGCTCTTCACTTGAACTTTCTATTTAGATCTTTTCTTTTGGTTTTACCTTTGCGTCTTATGCTTGCGTGCTTATGTATGCTATTGTTTGTTCACGATAGAGTTTCCGGAGTGCGAGGCTTGCTACTACGAATCTCTAGGGTTTTTTGATCGTCAGCAAGGCAAGTAACACTTTGATCATACCCTTTTATTACCCAGTTTTTATGCATTAGTTTCAACCCTCAAACATTGCATGAGTAGGATTTGATAATATGTGGGTGTGGGAAGTAGTTGATGAGGTAGGAACCTATTGTCTTTTATTAAACCCAGGTATTATTGCGTTATGATTGCACTACTTTGATATGCTCGTAGACGTTGATTGGTTTATGAGATTCATGAAAGATGTGAGAGTTATTTATAACTAAGGGAAACTTAAGGTGGCTACTTTAATACACATCTGGTTGGATTGGTTGTGGGCACCTGGGGAATCCAGTGTTGTCCTAGGAGATCCCGGGGTACCCGTGTGATCCTTCTATGGAATGCCTCCCGGGCTCAAAGGGATAATAAGATTATTCATGCTAGAAACTTCCGTGTGCAGCCACAAGCCATTATGGGCTCTGGCATAGTTGAGTAAGTTGTGGGAATCCTTTCCATGATGGGGTAGCAGATGTAGGGGAATTGTAGGTGTACCGGCCTATCTATCGGTTAAGGTGACCTCTTCGAAAAGACTATGTCTCGGTCATCCATTTCTCAAACATCTTGTAGTGCGAGAAATACAACGGAGGAGATTGAGTCTTGTGGGGAAAAGTGTGCAAACCTCTGCAGAGTATACAAACTAATCATGGTTAGTCGTGTCCCCGGTTTTGGACATCTTGAGTATCTGTTACCTGAATTATTGTGTTGATCTCATCACTTTACTTAATGAATTTTTTGGGTTATTAATGTTAATTTGGGATTGAGTTGGGGGTACCTTCTCAATATGTCATCAAACTTCGGAGTTAAATAAAATATATTCCTTTGTTGTAGGGAAAAATTAGCTTTATGCAAATGATAACCATAGAGCCTCCACCAGCCAAATATGCATGTAGTGGTAGCTGTTATTTGTTCTTTACTCTATAGTGTTATCTTGCCAGCATATTCCATGTGCTGACCTACACGGATGCAACGTATCATGTTGCAGACTTTTCAGACGAAGAGTAAGGTGTGATAGGTCATTGTCATGCACTCAGTTTTGCCATGGAGTTGGATGGACTCGGTTATCTATGAAGCTTCCATAGTTATCTTGTTTAGATGGCCTTTAGCCATACTATTGTAATAATAATATTTATGAGACACTCAATGTAATAAGTGTGTGATTGAACTATGCAATAAATCCTCGAGTATTGTGTGTCTCAGCAATACTTATCTAGGGATGACACTTAAGCACAGAGACTATGGTCCATTGGAATCGGGTCGCTAAAAGATGGTACCAGAGCACACGTTGACTGTAGGACGCGGCCACTAGGAAAAAGCCACATGATACTCTTCTCTACTCAATTCAAACTCTCCTCCATTTCTACTCTATGGATGGCGGGCCCAAGGAACAATTTCACTCAACCGGATGACGACACCCCTTTCGGATGACACTTGAAGGAAGTCACTAGGTACCTGAACATCGGCATACCAAGCTTCACCGGAAACTTCACCATCACTTTACCAGAAGAGGAGTGCTGGACGATTCAAGTTCGTGTTCCAGGAAGGACGTTCGCGCCAGTTACCGAGCCCATCGAGTTTTCCTTTTATGCACCAACCTGGAGTCTAGGAAAGAGCATGGCCGCCCACATCGCCATTGACGCATAGGCGAGGTGTACAACAAGGATCTTAAGGACACCACCTACCAGATATGTGGATGTCGAGATGAGCAATGGGAGATGATCCGCACCAGGAAGGATAAATCCATTGCAGCCTACATACATGAGTTGAACCAGCACATTCGATGCTACGAGAACCAAACATGCGCCAACATGATAGACACGAAGAAGGTGACAACCCAGAACATGGAGCTGGAGGAAGAACTCAAGTCTACGCGCGATGGTTATGAAGAAGAAATTGCTGTACTACTGGAGAAGAATGAAGACCTGAAGAAGAAGCTAGGGATATTCATCGGGGATCCCGAACCTGGAGTGGACATTCATTCAGAAGATTACATCATACTAGATGACACAGACTCTGACCCCGACAGGGTGATGATTATGAAGACGAAGCTGGAGTAGATATCATGGAGTCTTCCACCGATCAAAATTTCTAGTCGACTGTAACACCCCGGATGTAACTTTCCCAATTTGTACTCCAACTCTTGCCGTTTCCGGCGTTAAGTTATATTTATTTTCTCGGGTTCGGGTCTTTGTCTCCGTGTGTTGTTATCGTTGTCATGCATCTCATATCATGTCATCATGTGCATTGCATTTGCATACGTGTTCGTCTCATGCATTCGAGCATTTTCCCCGTTGTCCGTTTTGCATTCCGGCGCTTCGTTCTCCTTCGGTGGTCATTTCTAGCATTCTTTCATGTGTGGAGATTAAACATTTCCGGATTGGACCGAGACTTGCCAAGCGGCCTTGGGTTACTACCGGTAGACCGCCTGTCAAGTTTCGTATCATTTGGACTTCGTTTGATACTCCAACGGTTAACCGAGGGACCGAAAAGGCCTCGTGTGTATTGCAGCCCAACACCCTTCCAATTTGTCCCAAAACCCACCTAAACCTGCTCCATCATCTAGAGCGTTCTATCACGATCGCGTGGCCGAAAACCGCACCTCATTTGGACTCTCCTAGCTCCCCCTATGCCTATAAATAGGCCCCCTCGAAAATCTCGGATTCCCCTCCCCGAAACCCTAAAAATTCATCTCTCTCCACGCTAGACTTGTCCGTCCGCCGCCGGACACGCCGCGCAGCCACCCGCGGCCACTGGCAGAGCGCCACGTGGCGTGCAGCCACCACCTCCCGCCGAAGCCCGCGAGGCCTGGGCCAGGCCCCCGTGGCCCGAAGCCTCTCCGCCGCCGCCTGCCCCCCAGCGCCGCCCGCTGCCTTCGCCGGTGCCGCCCCGCCGCCGCGCCGGTCGCCGTCGACCCACCGGCCGCCACCGCCTCGATCCGGCCGCCGCCACCTTGCTCCGGTCGCCGCCGCCCTCCCGTGCCTCCGCCGCCTAAGATCCGGGCCGGCGCCCCTCCGGCCGCCTCCTCCCTCATCAACGCCGGCTCCGGTGAGCTCCATCCCCGCCGGTGAACAGTTCCTCGCCGGCCCCGCCTCAATTTCCGTGCCGGGTCAAACCCTAGATCTCGGGGTGATTTTTTTCCGTCAAGTCCCGAAATCACAGATCCATATGCTCCTGTTCTCGGCCCCGTAACTTTGCATCCGTAGCTCCGATTCATGCATATAGCATATCAAAGTGTTCATCTTAGAGAGTACATCATTTAATTCCATTGCATAATTTTCATTTGAGTTCATCTTGATGCCCGAAATGCTGTTAGAAGAGGGCTACTTGAGATAATTGTCAGATCTGCTACTCCATTTAGGTTTTTGTCATTTTTGCCATGATTAATATGTGCATGCTATGCCCATGAGTTCTACATATGTTTTGTTAAGGGCTTTTTCATCTTTCCAGAGGTCCAACCCATGTATTTTTGTGATGTGTGTGGTGACTAGCACAAGCTTGCAAAGTAGTGCACTTGTTAATTCTGTTTTCAGGGACTTAGCAATTCTACTAAGTCCTTGATCTTTTTATCTCATATGGCCATATGTTCATGTTGTCTCCTAGTGATCCGTGCCTCTTCTGAGGATGATCAGTAAGACTGTTTTGTTAATCTTGTAGTGCTCTATGCATCCATGTCTTTGTTTGCATTTATGGAGCACCCTAGCTTGAGTCAATCGAGCTCTACTTTTGCTACTTTGTGAATCTGGGCAGATTGTCAACTTGTTTGCAATTTTGCCGATGATGTTGTAGTTGATCCGTGCATGCTATGCTATTGTTCTTGCCATGTCTAGCTTGCATTTTGTGTGTTCTTGATAGATGTATGCTTATTTTTCATGACTTGCACCGTAGTGAGTGCATCGAGCTCGTAAACATGCCTACTTGACTACTTGAGTTATGTTTCAGCATGTGTCAGTTTTCACTAAGTCTGAAAACTGATTATGTTTTTGCTATGTTCACATGCTTGCAATTGTATTTTCTGATCCCTTTTGGCTCAAGGTCACTAAGGGACTTTTGTTAAGATCTTTGAGTAGCTCCATGCCATGCTTTACTTTGCCATGTTCAGGCCCTGTAGCATGTAGTTTTGTGGCTCCGAAGAGGGCTACCTGATCTGAAATTCCAAACAAGTGTTAATTTCACCAAGTCTGAGATCTGTTTGCCATATGCATTTTTGCCATGCTTGTTTGAACCTGTTAATGGATGATTTGGCCGTAGCTCAGTGCCAGATTTTTGTTAAGCATCTTGAATGCATCCCTGCCATGTATTTTGTTGTCATGTTTGGGTGCTGTAGCATGTTCATTTCATTGCATTTAGATGGCTACTTGCTGTAAATCGCAGACCGGTGTCATATTTGAATCGCTTGCCATTTCCAAAACCATAACTCCGATTCCGGCATTCTTTATATCGTTTTCAAGCGATTTCATATCATATTTCCAGTGGCACACTTGGAATTCCAAGTTGAGGCCAGGTTCTTGCATTTCTTGTCACATCTTACATATGCATCCCGCATCGCATCCCGCATAGCATATCATCTTTACATCATCTTGTTTGATCCTTGCACGTGGTTGGTTGTGTCCTTGTTGCTTGTTTGTCTTGTTTGGGTAGAGACAGGAGACGAGCTCGCTAACGAGGAGCCCATTGAGTTTGCTTTCGAGGATCCAGTCAACTCTGACAACTGTGCAGGCAAGATGATCATACCCTCGAAATCACTACTATCTTTGCTATGCTAGTTTGCTCGCTCTTTTGCTATGCCAATGCTACGATGCCTACCACTTGCTTTCAAGCCTCCCAAATTGCCATGTCAAACCTCTAACCCACCATGTCCTAGCAAACCGTTGATTGGCTATGTTACCGCTTTGCTCAGCCCCTCTTATAGCATTGCTAGTTGCAGGTGAAGACTGAAGGCCGTTCCTTGTTGGAACATTTATTTACTTGTTGGGATATCATTATATTGCCATGTTATCTTAATGCATCTATATACTTGGTAAAGGGTGGAAGGCTCGGCCATCTCGCCTAGTGTTTTGTTCCACTCTTGCCGCCCTAGTTTCCGTCATATCGGTGTTATGTTCCCGGATTTTGCTTTCCTTACGCGGTTGGGTTATAATGGGAACCCCTTGATAGTTCGCCTTGATTAAAGCTTTTCCAGCAATGCCCAACCTTGGTTTTACCATTCGCCACCTAGCCTTTTCTTTCCCTTGGGTTCTGCAGACTCAAGGGTCATCTTTATTTTAACCCCCCCGGGCCAGTGCTCCTCTGAGTGTTGGTCCAACCGAGCGATGTCCGGGGCTACCAGGGGCAACTCTGGGCTGGCCTACCCGACGTCTTGCTCATCTGAGTGTGCCTTGAGAACGAGATATGTGCATCTCCTATCGGGATTTGTCGGCACATTCGGGCGGTGTTGCTGGTCTTGTTTTAACCTGTCGAAGTGTCTTGAATAACCGAGATACCGAGTCTGATCGGAACATCTTGGGAGGACGTCTATTCCTTCGTTGACCGTGAGAGCTTGTCATGGGCTAAGTTGGGACTCCCCTGCAGGGATTTGAACTTTCGAAAACCATGCCCACGGTTCTGGGCAGATGGGAATTTGTTAATGTCCGGTTGTAGATAACTTGAACTTTAACATAATTAAAATGAATCAACTGAGTGTGTTACCGTGATGGCCTCTTCTCGGTGGAGTCCGGGAAGTGGACACGGTGTTGGAGTAATGCTTGCGTAGGTTGTTCTCTAGTTTCTCGCTCGCGCTTTGCCTCCTCTTCTCGCTCTCTTTTGTGAATAAGTTAGCCACCATATCTGCTAGTCGCTTGCTGCAGCTCCACATATTTACCTTGCCATACCTATAAGCTTAAATAGTCTTGATCGCGAGGGTGCGAGATTGCTGAGTCCCTGTGGCTCATAGATTACTATTACACCAGATGCAGGGCCTGATGATTCCGCTCCAGGAGACGCGTTTGAGCTCAAGTGGGAGTTCGACGAAGACTCTCAACGTTACTATGTTTCCTTTCCTGATGATCAGTAGTGGTGCCCAGTTGGGGGTGATCGGGACCGTGTCGCATGTTGGGTTATCTTTTATTTTGGTGCCGTAGGCGGGCCATGAGTGTTTGGATGATGTAATGTTATTTATGTACTTGTTTGACGTGGCGAGTGTAAGCCAACTATGTTATCTCCCCTTTTATGATTACATTACATGGGATGTTGTGAAGATTGCCTAACTTGCGACATATGCCTTCAATGCGATTATGCCTCTAAGTCGTGCCTCGACACGTGGGAGATATAGTCGCATCGAGGGTGTTATAAGTTGGTAATCAGAGTCTTCCCCGACCTTAGGAGCCCCATTGCTTGATCGTTTTTAGTGGCCGAGTTGTGTCTAGAAAAATGTTTTGAGTCTTTTAGGAATTATATATCAGAGAGTCGGGAATTCTTTTTACTTCCCAGTCTCCTCATCGCTCTGGTAAGGCATCCTGACGTAGAGTTTTGACTCTTCTCTTCTCAAATTTCACTAAAAAAAATTTTAGGATCACGCGGGTATCTTGGAATCGTTCCGATGGTTTTATGATGAGAACATTGTCTTGGTGCCTCCTGTCAGGGGTTTAGTGGAAGTGTCCCGGGGAGTTGAGCTCTGAGGTGTTGTCATCATAATTTTATCGTTGCAGTTCTGGAATACCTGAGTTTAGTACGCCGACATCGAAAATCTCTTTTATGCAGTTCGTTGGTGAGATAACCTCGACGCCACCCAGTACTGGGGCGGGAGTTCGGGAGTATCGCCATAACTTGTATAACGGATGTTTTTCGAAGGTTGAGGTAGATGGTTTCCGAATGTTTCTTGGTTATGTGTTGAAGGATGGATACAGCTGGATGTAGGATTTGCTAGATTTGGGTGAGATATTATGCTTCCCCTGTATCCCCAACACCTGATTACATAACCGGAAAGGTTCGGGAGTTCCATAGGTGGGAATTCTAGTAGCTCTAGTTCTTCTTCCACGGATATTGGTTTGAGATTGGGATTTCTTACCGATTATTCGTTCTTATCCGTACCTTGTTGATTTATTTCTCTACCTTAATTCTACGTGGCTTCGCAATTTATGGATATGTGACCATTTCAAGAGGAATGCATTCGTTCATTTTGTTCGGATGTGAAGACTATATGTTGCAATTTTCATTCCGTTGGATTCAGCTTCAATATTTGTCTATCAATGTGCTAATGGTGGTCAACCTCTTCAGGATGGCTCCTCCAACGCGCACGACTCCGAATCCTGATCCGCCACCACCTCCACCTCCTCCGGAGGCATGGCAAGCTGTGATGGCCGCAACCAATGCAAACACATAGTTGATCATGCAAATTCTCCAAGAGCGCAATCAAGGCAACCAAGGGAATCAAGGCAACAATCAGAATCACTTTGCTTCACTCAACCAGTTCCTTGCTAATGGGCCAAAGACTTTCAGCAATTGTGTTGAGGCAACCGATGCTGACGATTGGCTTGTGGATCTGTGCAAGCATTTCGAGTGCAGTAACGTCAGGCCTGAGGACTTTGTTAAGTTCGCTTCCTTCCAACTCAAAGATCAAGCTGCAGAATGGTTCCAGTAGTACAAGGACTCCAGAGGTGGACGTGTTATCACTTGGGATGATTTCCGTCGAGATTTTAGGGCTCATCATATTCCCCAGAGCGTGGTTGAAAGCAAGCGTGAGGAATTCCGCAATCTGAAGCAAGGCTCTTTGTCTGTCTATGACTACAACAAGTTGTTCCAGAAGCTCGCCCGCTTTGCCAAGCAGGACGTCCCTGATGAGAAGAGCATGATATACCAGTTCAGGGGTGGTCTTAGAGAAGAAATTCAGCTAGCTCTTGTTCTCTTTGAGCCCTTGAGATACGATGAGTTCTACAACATGGCACTGAAGCAAGAGGCTGCTCAGTTGAGGTGTGATGCTTCCAAGAAGCGAGTCAGAGATGTTACTTCTTCTTCCTCTACTCAAGTGTCCAAGCAGTAGAAGTATTGGCTTCCTCCTCCTCCGTTACGTCAGCCGTATCAGCAGAAGAGCAAAGGTGGCAGTGTTTCTTCCCACCCACCGAACCCTGTCTTTCATAACAAGACTTCGTCTCAAGCTCCAAGATCGAGTGCTCCGTATCACCGTCCGCTTTCAGAGGTCACGTGCAACAAGTGCCAACAGAAGGGTCACTATGCCAACAAGTGTTTCAACCAGAGGCGTCTTCCTCCTCCTCCTGTCAGATCGGCAAGTACAGCTGTGGTCAAGCATAACCCCAAGTCCGCCAAGGTCAACTTGCTGAATGCAGCTCAGGCAGAGGACTCACCAGATGTGATCACGGGTAACCTTCCTGTTAATGACATTCCCGCAAGAGTTCTTTTTGACACTGGTGCATCGTTATCATTTTTATCGAAGCCTTTTGCATCTATGCATGATGTGCATACTATTGATTTGCCTAAGCCGATAGCGGTTTCTTCTCCGGGTTTGTTCATGAACACCAAAATGATGGCTCCGGATGTTACTATCACGTTGGGCGATTACAAGTTTCTTTCTTCTCCAATGGTTCCTGGCAACTCGGATATTGATCTTATTCTCGGAATGGATTGGCTTTCTAAGCACAAGGCTCAGCTTGATTGTGCAGCCAGGCAGATTCAATTCACTCATTCATCTGAGGATGTAATTGTCTTTGCCGCTCGTGATGATACCATCCGTCTGTTTTCTCTCAATGAGAAGGGTGAATTGGATGCTATCTCTCAAATTCCAGTCGTTTGCAAATATCAAGACGTCTTTCCAGAAGAGCTTCTAGGAATGCCTCCGCACCGGCCAGTTGAATTCGTTATTGATCTCGAGCCCGGCACGGAACCTGTGTGCAAACATCCTTACAAGCTCGGACCTGAAGAGTTGAAGGAGCTGAAGAAGCAACTCGATATTCAAGAGAAAATGGGTCTCATCCGGCCTAGTTCTTCTCCGTGGGGTTGTGGTGTTCTTTTTGTGAAGAAGAAGGATGGAACGGACCGACTTTGTGTTGATTACCGTCCAGTGAACAAGAAGACCATCAAGAACAAATATCCACTTCCCAACATCAACGAGCTGTTCGAACAACTCAAAGGTGCCCAAGTATTCTCCAAGCTTGATCTCCATAAGGGTTATCATCAGATTCGAATCCGTGAGCAAGATATTCCCAAGACGGCTTTCAGGACAAGCTTTGGTTCATATGAATACACTGTCATGTCTTTTGGCCTCGTCAACGCTCCTCCGATGTTCTCTCGCATGATGAACTTCATCTTCAACGCCTACACCAATGACTTCGTTTTGGTATATCTCGACGACATTCTGGTTTTCTTGAAGAACAAGGAAGATCATGCCAAGCACTTGCGTTTGGTACTCGATAAGCTAAGGGAACATCAGTTCTACGCCAAGTTCTCCAAGTGTGAATTTTGGCTCGATGAGGTTCTTTATCTTGGTCATATCATCTCTGCCAAGGGCATTGCCGTGAATCCTGAGCAGGTGTCTGCAATTGTGAATTGGGAACCTCCTCAGAACGTGAAGCAACTCCGTAGCTTCCTCGGTCTCGTAAGCTATTGCCGAAGATTCGTTGAAAACTTTTCGAAGATTGCGAAGCCTCTCTCTAATCTTCTCCAGAAGCACGTCAAGTACGTTTGGTCTCCGGAGTGTGACATTGCTTTCAACACTTTGAAAGAGAAATTGATCACTGCTCCAGTTCTGACTCCGCCTGATGAATCCAAGCCGTACGAGGTCTTTTGTGATGCCTCCCTCCAAGGTCTTGGCGCAGTATTGATGCAAGAGAAGAAAGTTGTTGCTTATACCTCTCGCCAGTTGAAGCCTAATGAGAAGAACTACACCACTCATGATCACGAGTTGGCGGCAGTTATGCATGCTCTTTTGACTTGGAGACATCTTCTATTGGGAAGAAAAGTGGACATTTTCACTGATCACAAGAGTCTCAAGTACATCTTCACTCAGCCTAATCTCAACCTCAGGCAAACTCGATGGGTCGAAATGATTCAAGAGTATAATCCGAGTATAGAGTATACTCCAAGCAAGGCCAATGTGACTGCTGACGCATTGAGCAGGAAAGATTATTGCAACAGTCTGATTCTTAAGCCTTATCAACCCGAGCTTTGTGAAGCTTTCCGTAAACATAATCTGCAAGTTGTTCCGCAAGGTTTCCTTGCCAACCTTCAATTTTCTCCTACCTTAGAAGACCAGATTCGCCAAGCCCAGCTTCTTGATGCTATGGTGAAAAAGGTGAAGATTGGGATTGCCAAGAGTCAACCCAAGTACAAGTGTTACCGCCTTGATGACAAGGACACTCTCTTCTTCGAGGATCGTATTGTTGTACCCAAAGGTGACCTCCATAAAGCGATCATGAACGTGGCTCACAATTCTCTCCTCTCCATCCACCCTGGGAGCATGAAGATGTATCAGGACCTCAAGCAAGCTTATTGGTGGACTCTAATGAAGCGCGAGATTGCTCAATTCGTGAATGAATGTGATGTCTGCAGAAGAGTGAAGGCAGAACACCAAAGGCTAGCTGGTCTCCTCCAACCTCTTGCCATTCCAGAATGGAAGTTTGACCACATTGAAATGGACTTCGTGACTGGGTTTCCAAAGTCCAAGCGTGGCAATGATGCTATATTCGTTGTCATCGACAAACTCACTAAAGTGGCTCACTTTCTGCCTATCAAAGAGTCGATCACTGCAGCTCAATTGGCGGAACTCTATACCTCTCGTATTGTCTCTCTGCACGGTATTCCACAAGTGATCTCTTCAGACCGTGGCAGCATCTTTACCTCCAAGTTTTGGGATTCTTTTCAGAAGGCCATGGGCACCAACATCCGCTTCAGCACAGCTTTCCATCCTCAAACTAGCGGTCAAGTCAAGCGTGTCAACCAGATTCTTGAAGATATGCTCAGGGCTTGTGTGATCTCCTTTGGCATGAAGTGGGAGGATTGTCTTCCTTATGCTGAATTCTCCTACAACAACAGTTTTCAAGCAAGTTTGGGCAAGGCCCCATTTGAAATTCTATATGGCAGGAAGTGTCGTACCCCTCTCAACTAGTCTGAAACCGGTGAACGTCAGCTTTTGGGTAATGACTTAATCACAAAGGCAGAGGAAATGTGCAAAGTCATTCGTGATAACCTCAAAGCAGCCCAATCCTGCCAGAAGAGCTACTATGATAGTAAGCACCGTGATTTGGCTTTCGAGATCGGAGATCATGTTTACCTCCGCATCTCTCCTATGAAAGGTACTCGTCGCTTCGGTATCAAAGGGAAGCTTGCCCCTAGATACGTGGGACCTTTCAAGATTGTCAGCAAGAGAGGCGACCTCGCCTATCAACTCGAGCTTCCTTCAAACTTTGCAAATGTTCATGACGTGTTCCATGTCTCTCAGCTCCGAAAGTGCTTCAAGACTCCTGACCGCACCGTCAACTTCGAGGACATTGAAGATCTCTCTTATCATGAGCATCCAGTTGCTATTCTTGAAGAGACTGAACGCAAGACTCGCAACAAGTCAATCAAATTTCTCAAAGTTAAGTGGTCACACCAATCCGACCGTGAAGCTACCTGGGAACGCGAGGATCACCTTTGTTCTGAGTATCCGGCGTTCTTTCAGTCCTAGATCTCGGGATGAGATCCTTTCGTAGTGGTGGAGTGTTGTAACACCCCGGATGTAACTTTCCCAATTTGTACTCCAACTCTTGTCGTTTCCGGCGTTAAGTTATATTTATTTTCTCGGGTTCGGGTCTTTGTCTCCGTGTGTTGTTATCGTTGTCATGCATCTCATATCATGTCATCATGTGCATTGCATTTGCATACGTGTTCGTCTCATGCATTCGAGCATTTTCCCCGTTGTCCGTTTTGCATTCCGGCGCTTCGTTCTCCTCCGATGGTCATTTCTAGATTTCTTTCGTGTGTGGAGATTAAACATTTCCGGATTGGACCGAGACTTGCCAAGCGACCTTGGGTTACTACCGGTAGACCGCCTGTCAAGTTTCGTATCATTTGGACTTCATTTGATACTCCAACGGTTAATCGAGGGACCGAAAAGGCCTCATGTGTGTTGCAGCCCAACACCCTTCCGATTTGGCCCAAAACCCACCTAAACCTGCTCCATCATCTAGAGCGTTCGATCACGATCGCATGGCTGAAAACCGCACCTCATTTGGACTCTCCTAGCTCCCCCTATGCCTATAAATAGGTCCCCCTCGAAAATCTCGGATTCCCCTCCCCGAAACCATAAAAATTCATCTCTCTCCGCGCCGGACATGTCCGTCCGCCGCCAGACACGCCGCGCCGCCACCCGCGGCCACTGGCAGAGCGCCACATGGCGCGTAGCCACCGCCTCCCGCCGAAGCCCGCGAGGCCTGGGCCAGGCCCCCGCGGCCCGAAGCCTCTCCGCCGCCGCCTGCCCCCCAGCGCCGCCCGCTGCCTTCGCCGGTGCCGCCCCGCCGCCACGCCGGTCGCCGTCGACCCACCGGCCGCCGCCGCCTCGATCCGGCCGCCGCCGCCTCGCTCCGGTCGTCGCCGCCCTCCCGTGCCTCCGCCGCCTCAGATCCGGGCCGGCGCCCCTCCGGCCGCCTCCTCCCTCATCAACGCCGGCTCCGGCGAGCTCCATCCCCGCCGGTGAACAGTGCCTCGCCGGCCCCGCCTCGATTTCCGCGCCGGGTCAAACCCTAGATCTCGGGGTGATTTTTTTCCGTCTAAGTCCCGAAATCACAGATCCATATGCTCCTGTTCTCGGCCCTGTAACTTTGCATCCGTAGCTCCGATTCATGCATATAGCATATCAAAGTGTTCATCTTAGAGAGTACATCATTTCATTCCATTGCATCATTTTCATTTGAGTTAATCTTGATGCCCGAAATGCTGTTAGAAGAGGGCTACTTGAGATAATTGTCAGATCTGCGACTCCATTTAGGTTTTTGTCATTTTTGCCATGATTAATATGTGCATGCTATGCCCATGAGTTCTACATATGTTTTGTTAAGGGATTTTTCATCTTTCCAGAGGTGCAACCCATGTATTTTTGTGATGCGTGTGGTGACTAGCACAAGCTTGCAAAGTGGTGCACTTGTTAATTCTGTTTTCAGGGACTTGGCAATTCTACTAAGTCCTTGATCTGTTTATCTCATATGGCCATATGTTCATGTCGTTTCCTAGTGATCCGTGCCTCTTTTGAGGATGATCAGTAAGACTGTTTTGTTAATCTTGTAGTGCTCTATCCATCCATGTCTTTGTTTGTATTTATGGAGCACCCTAGCTTGATTCAATCAAGCTCTACTTTTGCTACTTTGTGAATCTGGGCAGATTGTCAACTTGTTTGCAATTTTGCCGATGATGTTGTAGTTGATCCGTGCATGCTAGGCTATTGTTCTTGCCATGTCTAGCTTGCATTTTGGGTGTTATTGATAGATGTATGCTTAGATTTTCATGACTTGCACCGTAGTGAGTGCATCGAGCTCGTAAACATGCCAACTTGAGTTATGTTTCAGCATGTGTCAGTTTTCACTAAGTCTGAAAACTGATTATGTTTTTGCTATGTTCACATGCTTGCAATTGTATTTTCTGATCCCTTTTGGCTCAAGGTCACTAAGGGACTTTTGTTAAGCTCTTTGAGTAGCTCCATGCCATGCTTGACTTTTCCATGTTCAGGCCCTGTAGCATGTAGTTTTGTGGCTCCGAAGAGGCTACCTGATCTGAAATTCCAGACAAGTTAATTTCACTAAGTCTGAGATCTGTTTGCCATATGCATTTTTGCCATGCTTGTTTGAACCTTTTAATGGATGATTTGGCCATAGCTCAGTGCTAGATTTTTGTTAAGCATCTTGAATGCATCCCTGCCATGTATTTTGTTGTCATGTTTGGGTGCTATAGCATGTTCATTTCATTGCATTTAGATGGCTACTTGCTGTAAATCGCAGACCGGTGTCATATTTGAATCGCTTGCGATTTCCAAAACCGTAACTCCGATTTCAGCGTTCTTTATATCGTTTTCAAGCGATTTCATCTCATCTTTATAGTGACACACTTGGAATTCCAAGTTGAGGCCAGGTTCTTGCATTTCCTGTCACATCTTACATATGCATCCCGCATCGCATCCCGCATAGCATATCATCTTTACATCATCTTGTTTGATCCTTGCACGTGGTTGATTTTGTCCTTGTTGCTTGTTTGTCTTATTTGGGTAGAGCCGGGAGACGAGTTCGCTAACGAGGAGCCCATTGAGTTTGCTTTCGAGGATCCAGTCAACTCTAACAACTGTGCAGGCAAGATGATCATACCCTCGAAATCACTACTATCTTTGCTATGCTAGTTTGCTCGCTCTTTTGTTATGCCAATGCTACGATGCCTACCACTTGCTTTCAAGCCTCCCAAATTGCCATGTCAAACCTCTAACCCACCATGTCCTAGCAAATCGTTGATTGGCTAAGTTACCGCTTTGCTCAGCCCCTCTTATAGCATTGCTAGTTGCAGGTGAAGACTGAAGGCCGTTCCTTGTTGGAACATTTATTTACTTGTTGGGATATCATTATATTGCCATGTTATCTTAATGCATCTATATACTTGGTAAAGGGTGGAAGGCTTGGCCATCTCGCCTAGTGTTTTGTTCCACTCTTGCCGCCCTAGTTTCTGTCATATCGGTGTTATGTTCCCGGATTTTGCATTCCTTACGCGGTTGGGTTATAATGGGAACCCCTTGATAGTTCGCCTTGATTAAAGCTTTTCCAGCAATGCCCAACCTTGGTTTTACCATTCGCCACCTAGCCTTTTCTTTCCCTTGGGTTCTGCAGACTCAAGGGTCATCTTTATTTTAACCCCCCCCCCCCCGGGCCAGTGCTCCTCTGAGTGTTGGTCCAACCGAGCGATGTCCGGGGCTACCAGGGGCAACTCTGGGCTGGCCTACCCGACGTCTTGCTCATCTGAGTGTGCCCTGAGAACGAGATATGTGCAGCTCCTATCGGGATTTGTTGGCACATTCGGGCGGTGTTGCTGGTCTTGTTTTAACCTGTCGAAGTGTCTTGAATAACCGAGATATCGATTCTGATCGGAACGTCTTGGGAGGAGGTCTATTCCTTCGTTGACCATGAGAGCTTGTCATGGGCTAAGTTGGGACTCCCCTGCAGGGATTTGAACTTTCGAAAACCATGCCCGCGGTTATGGGCAGATGGGAATTTGTTAATGTCCGGTTGTAGATAACTTGAACTTTAACTTAATTAAAATGAATCAACTGAGTGTGTTACCGTGATGGCCTCTTCTCGGCGGAGTCTGGGAAGTGGACACGGTGTTGGAGTAATGCTTGCGCAGGTTGTTCTCTAGTTTCTCGCTCGCGCTTTGCCTCCTCTTCTCACTCTCTTTTGCGAATAAGTTAGCCACCATATCTGCTAGTCGCTTGCTGCAGCTCCACATATTTACCATGCCATACCTATAAGCTTAAATAGTCTTGATCGCGAGGGTGCGAGATTGCTGAGTCCCTGTGGCTCACAGATTACTATTACACCAGATGCAGGGCCTGATGATTCCGCTCCAGGAGACGCGTTTGAGCTCAAGTGGGAGTTCGACGAAGACTCTCAACGTTACTATGTTTCCTTTCCTGATGATCAGTAGTGGTGCCCAGTTGGGGGTGATCGGGACCGTGTCGCATGTTGGGTTATCTTTTATTTTGGCGCCGTAGGAGGGCCATGAGTGTTTGGATGATGTAATGTTATTTATGTACTTGTTTGATGTGGCGAGTGTAAGCCAACTATGTTATCTCCCCTTTTATGATTACATTACATGGGATGTTGTGAAGATTGCCTAACTTGCGACATATGCCTTGAATGCGATTATGCCTCTAAGTCGTGCCTCGACACGTGGGAGATATAGTCGCATCGAGGGTGCTATATCGACCACCATATTGCCATTAGAATTCTTCGATGTATATAGTAATAGTCCATGAGATTTTGTAACGGTAGCCTAGATCGATTGTATGAATCTTGTTTGAATTGAGTGGTGTGAAATGAATGTGTTTGTCTCATGTGCATATGGGTAGTGAAATCTCTCTTTCGACCTCACTCTATTCTATTCTCACCCCTCTAAACCTATCAGATGCCTCCGAGACGTGACCCCGCATTCGCCTTTCCACCGAAGCTCACTCAGTTGATCCAACAGTAGAATGCCTTGATGCAGTTGCTAGTCCAGAACCAAGGCAACAACAACAACAACAACAACACCACCACCACCACCACCACCACCACCAACAACAACAACAACAACAACAACAACAACAACAACAACAACAAGAACAACAACAACAATAACAGCAACAACAACAGCAACAACAACAACAACAACAACAACAACAATAACAACAACAACAACAGCAACAGCAACAGCAGCAACAGCAGCAGCAGCAGCAACAGCAACAGCAACAGCAACAACAACATCAACAGCAACAACAACAACAACAACAACAACAACAACAACTACAACTACTACTACTACTACTACTACTACAACAACAACTACTACAACTACTACTACTACCACTACTACTACTACTACTACTACAACAACAACAATAACAACAACAACAACAACAATCCACTGCCACCACCTCCAGTCAACAACTTAGCCCGCTTTCTAAGGTTGAATCCGTCGGTGTTCTCTAGTAGCACCGAGCCAATTGTTGCTGATGGTTGGCTCCGCAAGATTGGAAGGGAGCTGACCACCGTAGGTTGCACAGATGCTGAGAAGGCGCTTTGCCGCACATCAACTGGATGGACCCGCAGCCTCATGGTGGGAGAACTACACCACCACTTTCCCCGTGGCCAATGTTACTTGGGATAAATTTTAGCAGGCCTTCCGCACTGCACATGTCTCAGCTGGAGCTATGAGCATGAAGAAGCATGAGTTTCACAACTTACGCCAGGGAAACCATACTGTGGCTCAGTACGTCGATGAGTTCAGCAAGTTAGGTCACCATGCCCCAGATGATGTGGCCACAGATGCCGCGAAGCAGGAGAAGTTTATGGAGGGGCTGAATGACAAGCTGAGTATGCAGTTGATGGTGGCAACATTCACCAACTATCAGGAGCTAGTATATAGGGCTCTTATGATTGAAGGCAAGAAACAGCAGATAGAGAACCGCAAACGGACGTATGGACAAGGGAAGTACAACTCTGGGCTCAGTAGAAGCCTCGTTTTACCCCAAACTCATGAGGACATGCCCATCATAACCATGGAGGCCATTCTCACAATGGAGGAAGTTCACATAACCACAGTGGCCCTAAGAATGGAAATCGGAATGGAGGAAACAACAGTCAGAGCCGTTCCAACCCAGCAACACCCGCCAAGAAGAATCTGCGCCATGTTACCTGTTTCAAGTGCAGGAAGACTGGACACTACACCAATGATTATTCTGAGGTAAAGAATTGTAAGGAAAATGGAAGCTCTGGAAAGAATCCCAACCCTTTCACCAAAGGGTAGGTGAACCACGTGAACGTGGAGGAAGTTGAAGAGCAGCCCGATGCCGTTATTGGTAAGTTTTTGATTAAGTCATTTATAGCTATTGTCCTTTTTGACACTAGTGCCTCACATTCATACATATCAAGGGGATTTGTGGATAAGTTTAAGTTGCCCACTGTAGTCCTTAACACACCTATGTTAGTAAGCTCACCTCGAGTGGAGTATATGGCTAGCAGAGGATGTTTTCAGTTTCCATTGACCATAGGTAGGCATGTTTTCCCCTCAGACCTAACAATTTTGGAGTCACAAGGATTGGATGTGATACTAGGCATGGACTGGCTATCGATGTACAGAGGAAATATCGATGGTGCTAGTAAGTCAATTCTTCTCACCACTCCAGAAGGTAAAAGGATCGAGTATGTGTCTAGGCATGCGCCAAGGAGGACTCAAGCAAATTCACTTTCGGGAGTTGTTCAGGAGGAAGTGCCAGTTGTGAAGGATTATCCCGACGTATTCCCGGAGGAACTACCAGGCATGCCACCAGATCGAGATATAGAATTTTTGATAGAGCTGTTACCAGGCACCAGACCAATATCGAAGAGACCGTATCGAATGCCTGCAAATGATCTGGAGGAAATTAAGAAACATATTAAGGAGTTATTGGAGAAAGGTTACATTCGTCCAAGCTCGTCACCATAGGGAGCCCCAGTGCTCTTAGTTTAGAAGAAGGATGGATCTTTGAGAATGGTTGTGGATTATCGTGCACTAAATGAGGTGACGATCAAGAACAAATACCCACTACCAATGATCAATGATTTGTTTGACCAGCTGCAGGGAGCTAAAGTATTCTCCAAGATCGATCTTCAATCAGGATACCACCAGCTGAAGATCCGAGAATAGGATATACCTACGATAGCTTTTACCACAAGGTACGAGCTATATGAGTACACTGTCATGTCTTTTGGTTTGATTAACGCCCCTGCCTACTTTATGAGTATGATGAATAAGGTATTCATGGAGTTCTTGGATAAGTTTGTTGTGGTGTTCATTGATGATATATTGGTATACTCGAAGAATGAAGAAGTACACAAGGAACATTTGCGCTTGGTTCTCGAGAAGCTCAGGGAACATCAGCTATATGCCAAGTTCAGCAAATGTGAGTTTTTGTTGAAGGAAGTTGGATTTCTCGGACATGTTATATCAGGAGAAGGTATAGTAGTAGAACCTTCCAAGGTTCAGTCAATCACTGAGTGGTTGGCACCCACCTCAATTGGAGAGATACGCAGTTTTCTTGGACTCACAGGATATTACCGGAGATTTATTGAGAATTTTTCCAAGATTGCGAAGCCCATGATGGAGTTACTGAAGAAGGACACCAAGTTCAAATGGACCGAAGAATGTGAGGCCTATTTTCAGGAGTTGAAGAAACGTTTAGTTACAGCCCCAATGTTAATTCTTCTAGATATATGCAAGGATTTCCAAGTATATTGCGACGCTTCTCACCAGGGACTTGGAGGTGTACTTATGCAAGACGGGATAGCTGTTTCATATGCCTCACGTCAGCTTCGACCTCATGAGTTGAATTATGCCACGCATGATTTGGAGTTAGCAGCCGTAGTGCATGCGCTCAAGACCTGGAGACATTTTCTTATTTGAAACCGTTGTGATGTATACACAGATCATAAGAGTTTGAAGTACATCTTCACGCAGAAGGATTTGAATCTCATACAAAGGACATGGTTGGAGCTCATAAAGGATTATGATATGTAGTTGCATTATCATCTAGGCAAGGCCAATGTTGTAGCAGACACTTTGAGCCGCAAGAGTTATGTCAATACTCTCGTAACCGGAGAATTACCTCAGGAGTTAGCCGACGATCTCAGAGAACTTTGTTCTGAGAGGTTTTGTTGCAGCATTGGAAGTTCAGTCCATGTTGTTGGGAAAGATTCGGGAAGCCCAGAAGACTGATAAGGAGATCGCGAAGATAAAGGAGAAGATGAATAAAGGAAAGGCCAAAGGTTTTCATGAGGATGAACATGAAACTTTATGGTTTGAGGATCGTATTTATGTGCCCGATGATTCAGAGATCAGGAAGTTAATACTTTAGGAGGCCCATGACTCACCATACTCGATTCACCCAAGAAACACCAAGATGTATTTGGATTTGAAGGAGCATTTCTGGTGGATAGGGATGAAGAAGGACATTGCCGAGTATGCAGCCATATGTGACGTATGTCAGAGAGTTAAGGCAGAGCATCAGAAGCCAGTAGGATTGCTTCAGCCTTTGCCGATACCGAATGGAAGTGGGATAAGCTTGGCATGGATTACATCATTGGATTACCCAGGACACGATCAGGTTATGATTCCATCTGGGTAGTAGTAGATCGCTTGACCAAAGTGGCTCACTTTATCCCTGTGGAAACCATTTATACGAGCGCGAAGTTGGCCAAGATATATATGACCAGGATCGTATGTCTACACGGAGTTCCGAGGACCATCATATCAGATAGAAGAACACAGTTTACCTTGAAGTTTTGGAATCAATTACACCAGACTTTGGGTACCAGGCTAGAGTTTAGTACAGCCTTCCATCCACAGATAGATGGACAGACCGGGAGAGTCAACCAGATTCTGGAGGACATGTTGAGAGCTTGTGCGCTAGATTATGGATCTAGTTGGGATGATAATTTGCCTTATGCAGAGTTCTCATATAACAACAGTTACTAGGCTAGTTTGAAGATGACCCCTTTCGAACCTTTGTAAGGAAGGAGGTGCAGGACACCATTGATGTGGGATGAAGTTGGAGACCGACAATTGTTCCGACCAGATTTAATCAGAGAGTCTAAAGAGAAGGTTAAGTTGATTCGTGGTAGACTGAAGGTAGCTCAATCCAGGCAGAAGAGTTATGCTGACACTAAACGCAATGAGGTAGCCTATGCAGTAGGAGATGGAGCATATCTCCACGTGTCACCACTTCGAGGAGTTAAACGATTTGGAGTCAAAGGAAAGTTAGCCCCAAGATTTGTAGGACCTTATAGAGTTTTGGAACGTATGGGAGAAGTGGCCTACAAGTTGGAGTTACCCAAAGGATTGTCAGGAGTTCATGATGTGTTTCACGTTTCCCAGTTGAAGAAGTGCCATGCAGAGATGGCCGATATTCCTCTAAGAGATACAATACCCCTAGAAGAAATTCAGTTGGAGAGTGACCTAACCTACAAGGAGAAACCCGTCAAGATTCTTGAGTTTGCCAACCGAGTTACACGCGGCAAGGTCATCAAGTTTTGCAAAGTTCAGTGGAGCCACCATACCGAGGAAGAAGCCACATGGGAGCGAGAAGAAGACCTACGGAAACATCACCCACACCAATTTTCTAGCCAACCCGAATCTCGAGGGTAAGATTCATCTTAAGGGGGGTAGGTTTGTAACATCCCAATTTTCAATTTGGATGTTAATCATTAGGTCATCATATGCATCCATATTTTGAGCATTTTGAATTTGGTTTATTTGGACACTTTGATCCAAGAGACCTAAAGCAACTCAAGGACCATGTGAGAGAGTTGGAGGTTTTCATAAAATTCCATTTTTGAATTTTAAAAAATTGGTAAATTGGATCAAGGTGATTTTTATTTGGAATTATTTTTCCAATTATTTCAAAATAAATAAAATAATGAGAGAATATAATATGACTTCTTCAAAACAGAGGAAATAATGGAAATTCAATTTTGCATAAAAATATATATTTATTTGAATTTTATTTGAGATTTTATTCGGTTGAATTAGGGAAAAATGCATTTTTGAAAATTGCATTTTAGCCCAGAAAAATGTTCACGTGGTCCTAAATATTGGCCGAGGACTGTGAAAATTATTTTTGGAATTTTAGGATTTTTATTTATTTTCTTCTGGATTTTTCCTCTACGGTGAAATTATTTTAAAAAAGAAAAAAATTCCGCGCGCCGACTAGGCCGGCCCAGCCGAAGCCAGGCCGAGGCCCAGCTCGCTTCGCCTCCGTCGCCGACTTGGGAGGAGTCCCAAGCGGACCCGCTCCGCCACCGCTACCTGACTCCACATGGAGTCCCACTCCACCCCGCCGCCGTTTGCCCCTTCCCCAAGCCGGATCCGCCTCCCCCGACCCCCTTTATATACTCCCCACCCTGCCCCCTCTCCTCCCCGCCATTGCCGTGCCGCTACCGCTCGCCATCCATGCCGCTACCGCTTCCTGTCGCGTCGCCGCCGCTCACCAGCCGCACCGCCGCGGCCTCCTATCGCGCCGCCGCCCGCGCAAGCTGTCGTCGCCGTTGCTAGCTGTTGCCGCTGCCATCGCCGCCTCGCCGCATGCCACCGGAGCCGCCGCCCCGCCTCGCCATTGACCGCCGCCGGCCAAACCCATTTAACCGGTGAAAAAACCATCCCGGTTCGCCCGTTATTTTTTTTCTTTTTTTAAGTTTCGGTTTAGTTAGGATAGACCGGTATATTTTTTTGATCCGTTAAATAGCGAGCGTTCACCCGATTAGTTCTGTTAACGAAAAAGTTCATTCGTTAGGTTCTGTTAGAGAACGCTCGTTCATTAGATTTTTCTTTTTAATTTAATTTTCGGCCAGGGACCTTTCCGAAAATATTTTCTGTTACAGATTAGTCCCTGATCTTCAAACCCTCACTACTTTTTGCTTGTTATCCAAATCCAGTGAAACCAACTCCAAAATATTTATCTTGTTCCCCACGGTCTACATAAAGAACTTGAACATGATTTTGAAAATTTAAAATTTGGTTTCAAGCAGATTTGAATTTGAACTTTTTTTATCGTAGTTTGAGTTTCGTAACTCCGATACGAGTGATTCTTTTTGCAAATCAAAGCTCTTCACTTGAACTTTCTGTTTAGATCTTTTCTTTTGGTTTTAACTTTGCATCTTATGCTTGGGTGCTTTTGTATGCTATTGTTTATTCACGATAGAGTTTCCGGAGTGCGAGTTTTGCTACTATGAATCTCTAGGGTTTTCCGATCGTCAGCAAGGCAAGTAACACTTTGATCATACCCTTTTATTACCCAGTTTTTATGCATTAGTTTCAACCCTCATACATTGCATGAGTAGAATTTGATAATATCTGGGTGTGGGAAGTAGTTGATGAGGTAGGAACCTATTGTCTTTTATTAAACCTGGGTGTTATTCCGTTATGATTGCACTACTTTGATATGCTCGTAGATGTGGATTGGTTTATGAGATTCATGAAAGATGTGAGAGTTATTTATAACTAAGGTAAGCTTAAGGTGGCTACTTTAATACACATCTGGGTGGATTGGTTGTAGGCACCTGGGGAATCCAGTCTTGTCCTAGGAGATTCCGGGGTACCCGTGTGATCCTCCTATGGAATGCCACCCAGGCTCAAAGGGGTCATAAGATTATTCATGCTAGAAACTTCCGTGTGCAGACACAAGCCATTATGGGCTCTGGCATAGTTGAATAAGTTGTGGGAATCCTTTCCATGATGGGGTAGCAGATGTAGGGGAACTGTAGGTGTATCGGCCTATCTATCGGTTAAGGTGACCTCTTCGGAAAGACTATGTCTCGGTCCTCCGTTTCTCAAACATCATGCAGTGCAAGAAATACAACGGAGGAGATCGAGTCTTGTGGGGAAAAGTGCGCAAACCTCTGCAGAGTGTACAAACTAATCATGGTTAGCCGTGTCCCCGGTTATGGACATCTTGAGTATCTGGTACTTGAATTATTGTGTTGATCTCATCACTTTACTTAATGAATTTGTTGGGTTATTAATGTTAATTTGGGATTGAGTTGGGGGTACCTTCTCAATATGTCATCAAACTTCGGAGTTAAATAAAATATATTTTTTTTGTAGGGAAAAATTAGCTTTATGCAAATGATAACCATAGAGCCTCCACCAGCCAAATATGCATGTAGTGATAGCTGTTATTTGTTCATTGCTCTATAGTGTTATCTTGCCAACATATTCCATGTGCTGACCTACATGACTGCAACGTATCATGTTGCAGAATTTTTAGACGAAGAGTAAGGTGCGATAGGTCATTGTCATGCACTCAGTTCTGCCGTGGAGTTGGATGGACTCAGTTATCTTCGAAACTTCTGCAGTTATCTTGTTTAGATGGCCTTCAACCATATTATTGTAATAAGTACTCTTTATGAGACACTCGATGTAAGAAGTGTGTGATTGAACTCTGCAGTAAATCCTTGAGTACTATGTGTGTCAGCAATACCGATCCAGGGATGACACTTAAGCACAGAGAGTACGGTCCATTGGGATCGGGTCACTACAGTGCTACTTTGAAGCAAAAGTGTTGTAAAGGATACTAACAATGCCCCTTCTCTCTTTGTTTATTTTTTATTTTTATTTTATTTTTCTTTCTTTCTTTTCTTATTTTCTTCTTTTTTTCTTTTTTTCCTTTTCTTTTTATCTCATTGTCTAGAGCCTCATCCCGACTTGTGGGGGAATCATAGTCTCCATCATCCTTTTCTCACTGGGGCACTGCTCTAAAAATGGATAATTATGATCATCACACTTCTATTTACTTCTAACTCAAAAGAAATAAAATTTACAACTTGATACCTATGACAAAGTATGACTCTATATGATAGAGGCTAAGGTGTCCCGATGTTTCGATGAGATGGTGGCTATCGTTTTCTGTGGGAGTCGACCTTGACGATCCAACTACGAACGTGCGAGACGTCGCGCCTTAGCAATCGCTAAACCAACTTCCGAGGGTTATTGACCACGCCGGAGCACGATCAACCTGACCACGAGGGTCTGTTTCCTGCGAGCAAACGAAGAACAAGCAAGAAACTGAGATTGCAATCGGGATATTGCGAATATAAGATGAAAGCTTTATTGATCAAGGTGGGGTTCTGTGATGTCTTGGTCTGGTCGTTGGACACAAACGAAGTACGCGAAGTTGCAGCTATGGCGAACTTTTAATCTAAACAAAGCACCCAAAGTCTAAACGATGCCCTAAGGGCTGTATATATGGAGGAAGAGGGGGGAATTTCGTGGCCCTTGAGGGTGGGGTCCGAAACCAACCCTAACTCTTGTTTCCCCATACATACGGACTCTAAAAATAGCCTATACTTAAGTATTTCGAAATTACATGGGCCTGACCCATTAATAAGGTGATGCAGCACCTAGAATAGCCTATGGACGAATATTATGAAGTGGCATCTTGTATATTTCGTCCAAGGCTTCATGCACTCCTTATGGCGGCTTCAAAGTCCTGAAATCATCACTTGTAACTCCATTCTTGATCCCCTTGCGCATGCCATCAACTCCATGCGTGTTCTTGCTCCAGTGTTCATCCTTCTCCAAGCTAGGCCCTTCATTTGTAAGCAAAACAAATGTATCCAATTTAGGCAGCATCATAATCTCATGAACATTAGAATCATTACCAAGAAACGAAAGTACCTGATAATTTAATTGGCGTGCGCGAGCTCTAGTAATTGGTCCAGTATATGTAACAATAGGGGCTGTGGGTGTAACAATGGTATTGATTTCCTCATCATCCTCCCCTTCTTGAAATGAAGTCGTCCTCGACGGAAGCGCATCTTCCTCACCGAAATAAGGCTTCAAATCTGCAATGTTAAAAGTGGGACTAACCCCAAAATCTACAGGTAGCTCAAGTTTATATGCATTATCATTTATTTTCTCTAACACCTTAAAAGGACCATCAGCACGTGGCATTAGCTTTGATTTGCGCAGATTAGGAAATCTATCTTTACGCAAATGTAACCAAACAAGATCTCCAGGCGCAAACACAACATGTTTTCTACCCTTATCTCCAGCAAGTTTATATTTAGCATTCATATGCTCAATGTTTTCCTTAGTTAACTCATGCATTTTTAAAATCAATTCAGAACGTTCTTTAGCATCAAAATTAACCTTCTCTGAAGATGGAAGAGGCAACAAATCAATAGGTGCACAAGGTAGGAAACCATACACAATTTCAAAAGGGCACATCTTAGTAGTAGAATGCAATGAACGATTATAAGCAAATTCAATATGAGGCAAGCATTCTTCCCACATTTTCTTGTTATTCTTCAAAACAGCCCTAAGCATAGTAGACAATGTTCTATTGACTACTTCAGTTTGTCCATCAGTTTGGGGGTGACAAGTAGTACTAAAAAGCAGCTTAGTCCCCAACTTAGCCCATAAACATCTCCAAAAGTGGCTAAGAAATTTAGTATCACGATCTGAAACAATAGTATTTGGCACACCATGTAAGGGAATAATTTCACGAAAGAACAAATCAGCAACATTAACAGCATCATCGCTTTTATGACATGGTATAAAGTGTGCCATTTCCGAGAACCTATCCACGACAACAAATATGCTATCCCTCCCCTTCTTTGTTCGAGGTAAACCTAAAACAAAGTCCATAGATATATCCTCCCAAGGAACACTAGGTACAGGTAAAGGCATATATAAACCATGAGGATTGAGTCGTGACTTAGCTCTTTGACATGTAGTGCAGCGAGCAACAAAACGCTCAACATCCCATCTCATCTTTGGCCAAAAGAAATGTGTAGCAAGTATATCCTCTGTCTTCTTGACGCCAAAGTGTCCCATTAATCCTCCTCCATGCGCCTCCTGCAACAATAAAAGACGAACGGAGCTAGCTGGAATGCATAGCTTGTTAGCACGAAACACAAATCCATCGTTAAGAACGAACTTGTTCCAAGTTCTCCCTTCCTTACAATTCTGCAATACATCTTTAAATTCAGCATCATGAACATATTGATCTTTGATGGTCTCCAAACCAAATATTTTAAAGTCAAGTTGTGAAAGCATAGTATAACGACGAGACAAGGCATCAGCAATAACATTTTCTTTACCCTTCCTGTGTTTAATGACATAAGGGAAAGTCTCAATGAATTCAACCCATTTAGCATGTCTACGGTTCAGTTTTGCTTGACTTTTAATGTGTTTCAAAGATTCATGATCAGAATGTATAACAAATTCCTTGGGCCATAAATAATGTTGCCATGTTTCTAAGGTCCGAACAAGAGCATATAATTCTTTATCATAAGTAGAATAGTTCAGACTAGGCCCACTCAATTTTTCAGAAAAGTATGCAACAGGTTTTCCATCTTGTAATAACACACCTCCTAATCCAATTCCACTAGCATCACATTCAAGCTCAAAAGTCTTATTGAAATTAGGAAGTTGGAGTAAAGGAGCATGTGTCAACTTATCTTTCAATACCGTGAAGGCTTCTTCTTGTGCGGTACCCCAAACAAAAGGCACATCCTTCTTTGTAAGCTCGTTGAGAGGTGCAGCAATGGTGCTGAAATCTCTCACAAAACGCCTATAGAAACCAGCGAGGCCAAGGAAACTCCTCACTTGTGTGACCGTTTTGGGCTGCGGCCAACTCTCAATAGCTTCAATCTTGGCTTTATCAACTTCAATTCCCTGTGGAGTAACAACATAGCCAAGAAAAGATACTCGGTCGGTGCAAAAGGTGCACTTTCCAAGGTTTCCAAACAAACGTGCATCACGTAGAGCAATAAACACAGCACGTAAATGTTCCAAATGTTCCTCCAAAGATTTGCTATAAATCAATATGTCATCAAAGTAAACTACCACAAATCATCCAATGAAAGCACGTAAAACTTTGTTCATTAACCTCATGAAAGTACTAGGTGCATTAGTTAACCCAAAAGGCATGACTAACCACTCATATAATCCAAACTTAGTTTTAAATGTTGTTTTCCATTCATCTCCCAATTTCATACGAATTTGATGGTATCCACTATGCAAATCAACTTTGGAGAATATTGTAGAGCCACTCAATTCATCAAGCATATCATCTAACCTAGGAATAGGATGACGATAACGAATAGTAATATTATTAATGCCTCTACAATCAACGCACATACGCGACGTACCATCCTTTTTCGGCACTAAAATGATAGGAACAGCACAAGGACTAAGGGATTCGCGTATATAACCTTTGTCGAGAAGTTCTTGTACTTGACGCATAATCTCCTTCGTCTCCTCTGGATTGGTACGGTATGGTGCACGGTTGGGTAGCGAAGCACCAGGAATTAAGTCAATTTGATGCTCAATCCCTCGAATAGGTGGTAATCCCGGTGGCTCGTCTTGTGGAAAGACGTCAGCGAAGTCCTGCAAAATGTTAGTGACAGCAGGGGGCAAAGAGGAAGGCACGTCCTCGAATGAAAATAATGCCTCTTTGCACACAAAAGCATAGCAAACAGATTTGCTAAAATCTAGCTCATCAATATCAGATTTGGTGGCAAGTAAACATGCAATTTTCAATTTAATTTCAGAAACAACAGTAGATGGTTTATTATTAGGCTTCATTTGGTGCTCAAATTCTTTTGCCACAATCTGATTTTCACTCTTATTTGTCTCCTGTTTTGCTTTATTAGCTCTATTAATATCATCTTTCAAAATGGAATCAGGAGTCATAGGAAGCAAAGTAATATTTTTATCGTTATGAACAAGAGTATGCTGATTGTTTCTACCATGGTGTACAGAATTTTTATCAAATTGCAATGGTCTACCAAGTAATAAGGAACATGCTTGCATAGGTACCACATCACAATCAACATAATCAGCATATGTAGAGATACTAAAATGCACACGAACAGTACGTGTTACCATAATCTTGCCGCTGTTGTTGAACCATTGGATGTAGTAAGGATGTGGATGTGGTCTTGTGGTGAGAGATAGCTTCTCCACCATCTCCATGCTAGCCAAGTTATTGCAGCTCCCTCCATCTATGATCACGCGAACAGAACATTCCTTCACAACTCCCTTTGTATGGAACAAATTATGCCTCTGATTTTGCTCAGCTTGTGTAACCTGCACACTCAAAACACGTTGAGCAACTAAACATTCATACCTGTCAGCATCTTCAGGAGCCATGTATTGCGTCTCATGATCAGAATCGTCTCCACCGTGTTCGTCACGTGTAATAAGAGCCAAAGTCTCCTCATCATAGTCACTAGCGGACTCATACCCACCATCCTCAGTAACAATCATCACACGCTTAGATGGGCATTCTCTCGCATAATGACCTCCACCCTTGCAACGTCGACAAATAATATCATATGTTTGCGCTATTGATGCCATGGATGAAGAAGAGCTCTTTGCAGGCCCAGAAGGTGTGCTCTTGGCAGATAGTGGTGATTGTGCCTGCTTTATTGTATCACGGTTGGAGGTGGCAGCCGACGGAGGCGCCGGTGTAGCAGAACGTGTGGAAGTAGATGATGCACGTGGTGTCCATGATGAAGGTCGACCTGCAGAAAAGTTAGTCCGCGCCAATGCCTGTCGATCCTGCACTTCACGTTCAGCTTTACAAGCAAGATGGAATAAACGAGTGATATTAGTATACTCCTTATACTCTAGAATCGTCTGAATCTCTCTATTTAATCCACCCATAAAACGTGCAAGCATAGCTTCATTCTCCTCAACAATACCACATCTAATCATGCCAGTTTGTAATTCCTGATAATATTCTTCTACAGAATTTTTTCCCTGTCTTAAGCGCTGCAATTTTTGAAGTAATTCACGTTGATAATATGGTGGAACCCAACGAGTACGCATAGCAGTTTTCAAAGCAGCCCAAGTAGCCGGAATAGGATATAATCTACAATGCTCAGACCACCAAACACATGCAAAACTAGTGAAAGCACAAACAGCAGCAGGAACACGTCTCTCCTCGGGATATTGTAAACATGTAAATCGTTGTTCAGTTTCTAACTCCCAAGTAAGATATATATCAGGAACATATCTACCCTCAAATGGTGGAATATTCAATTTTAATTTAGGGAGATGGTCATGATCTCGTACCTGAGGGTGAGCCCTACCATTGCCATTATTTGCATGTGGACGACCTGGTGGTTGCTGTGCTGGTGGTGGCACGTAGTTCTGATTTTGATCAACCTCATCCTCATAATCTCCCACATAATCCTCCTCCTCCACATCAGTAGTAGGAGCCACAGAAGTATCAACAGCAGCACCAGCAGTTTGGCCCGACTGAAGAGGGACACGGCTCACTCGGCGGAGGGCTGTTTCCCGACGTGGAGGTAGTCGGTGTTGTTGCTGTTGTTGCAGAGGTGCGGCAGGAGCAGCCGGTGGCGGTGGTGGAAAACGCGAAAGCAATTCAGCAAACTTGTTATCGAGCTTTGTTTCAAACGTCTTCTCCATGCCATCTATCTTCTTCATGGCCTCTTCAAATCTGTTTATCACATCTTGCACCTGTTCACTCATCATTTGCTGAAACGTATCATGAAGCTCCTTGTTCGTCAAGTTCTCCCAGTCAGTCTCGTCAGCTTGTGATCCTGGCATGGTTAGCAGCAATAGAAACACACAAGAATATGATCCTACAGACTACTAACAAGTGGTGTTGGTGGCGGGTGTCACAAATCCGTCAAGCAAATCTCAAATTCTTACCAGTTCTTACCCAGTAGAAGGCGGTGATCGGCAACCGTTGTAGTCAAAACTCTCAAAAGCTTGGATAGAGCGATTGCCAGGGAGAGTCAAACGCACGATGTAGATGTATGTGGAGCTGGGAAGGCTTATAGTATGGTAGCAAAAAGGGTCAGCAATAATCAATTCAGAGATGCAAAGTTGAATAAACGCTCAACGACGGTACTGTGCTGGTCCTAGGCTAGACCGTGCTAGAGACGCGAGCCTAGAACACTAACAAAATCACGGCGCTGCACGTAAATAAGGGAAAAGCACACTCTGGAACTTTTTTTCGCTCTTTTTTTTGCGCTCCTTTTTTTTGCGCTTTTTTTTTGCGAAAAATCACTATAATGGCGAGTGTCTCAAAACTCTTCCCTCGTCAAACTGATAGGATGGGCACGAAAAAAAAATTCACTTTTTTTTCGAAAATCAGGGCAGCGACGACGAAAAAGTGCGACAAAAAATCACTATGATGGCACGTGGCCCAAAAGACTCAGAAAAGCCTAAAAATAGGATAGGGAAAAAAAATTGCCCGTGAAAATTTTGGCCTAAAAACTGCCCGGGGGTCTCCAGACTCTTTTTTTTCTGAGACCTACGCAGGCAAGGAAACACGAATCAGAATTTAGATTGATCTCAAGAACAAACCTAATATGAGAAGAACTCGGATTGGTGGTGGATATATGGTTGTGGTATATGGCAGCGGTGGTGGTATATGGTAGCGGTGGTGGTATATGGATACAGATTGGTGGTGGTATATGGATACGGATTGGTGGTGGTATATGGATATGGATTCAGAGCGGTGGCGGATAAGCAAAAGTGGTAGATGGGCGATGATGATGGTGTGGCGGCGGCGTGACAACTTATGACCAGAACTCGAAACTCTAAAAGACTAGACTCTAAGACCAGCAACTTGACACGACGATGCAACCGCAAATTCAACAAAGCAAAAACCCTAAAAAGATTATGCAAAGGCTCAGATTGGTTCGGATATGATGAACTAACCCTAATTTTTTTCTGCCTTTTTCATGGACTGTAGGTATGAAGAACAGACTCAATCTAATCTACGAAAAACTGTAAAATCTCACCGAGCAACCTGGAAATCTGATACCACTTGATAGAGGCTAAGGTGTCCCGATGTTTCGATGAGATGGTGGCTATCATTTTCTGTGGGAGTCGACCTTGACGATCCGACTACGAACGTGCGAGACGTCACGCCTTAGCAATCGCTAAACCAACTTCCGAGGGTTATTGACCACGCCGGAGCACGATCAACCTGACCACGAGGGTCTGTTTCCTGCGAGCAAACGAAGAACAAGCAAGAAACTGAGATTGCAATCGGGATATTGCGAATATAAGATCAAAGCTTTATTGATCAAGGTGGGGTTCTGTGACGTCTTGGTCTGGTCGTTGGACACAAACGAAGTACGTGAAGTTGCAGCTATGGCGAACTTTTAATCTAAACAAAACCCCCAAAGTCTAAACGATGCCCTAAGGGTTGTATATATGGAGGAAGAGGGGGGAATTTCGTGGCCCTTGAGGGTGGGGTCCGAAACCAACCCTAACTCTTGTTTCCCCATACATACGGACTCTAAAAATAGCCTATACTTAAGTATTTCGAAATTACATGGGCCTGGCCCATTAATAAGGTGACAGCACCTAGAATAGCCTATGGACGAATATTATGAAGTGGCATCTTGTATATTTCGTCCAAGGCTTCATGCACTCCTTATGGCGGCTTCAAAGTCCTGAAATCATCACTTGTAACTCCGTTCTTGATCCCCTTGCGCATGCCATCAACTCCATGCGTGTTCTTGCTCCAGTGTTCATCCTTCTCCAAGCTAGGCCCTTCATTTGTAAGCAAAACAAATGTATCCAATTTAGGCAGCATCATAATCTCATGAACATTAGAATCATTACCAAGAAACGAAAGTACCTGGTAATTTAATTGGCATGCGCGAGCTCTAGTAATTGGTCCAGTATATGTAACAGTAGGGGCTGTGGGTGTAACAATGGTATTGATGTCCTCATCACTATATGAATGCCTCTGGCGTGTACCAAGATGTGCAATGATCTAGCATAACATGTATGACAAAAGATGAACGGTGGCTGAGCCAAAACTACTATGTCGGCTATATGATCATGCAAAGCAATATGACAATGAATGCTCAGGTCATCAAACGGAAGCGGTGCAAGTTGCATGGCAATATATCTCGGAATGGCCATGGAAAAGCCATAATAGGTAGGTATGGTGGCTGTTTTGAGGAAGATATAATAAGCCTTATGTGTGATAGAGTGTATCATATTACGGGGTTTGGATGCACCTGAGAAGTTTGCACCACGTCTCGATGTGAGAAAGGGAAATGCACAGTACCGTAGAGGCTAGCAAATTGCGGAAAGGTAAGTGTGCGTATAATCCATGGACTCACATTAGTCATAAAGAACTCATATACTTATTGCAAGATTTTATTATACCTTGAAGCAAAGTACACGCATGCCCCTAGGGGGATAGATTGGTAGGAAAAGACCATTGCTCGTCCCCGAAAGCCACACATAAGGAAGACAATCAATAATAAATCATGCTCCAACTTCATTGCATAACGAAAGACTATTCGTGCATGCTTCGGGAATCACAACCTTAACACCAATATTCCTACTAAACACAATCATTTACTAGTACTTCCCACATATTCCATCTCTTTATCGCAAAACTATTGCAAGGAATCAAACATATCATATTCACTGATCCATAAGTTTTATGTAGGATTTTATGACTAACCATGCAATTGACCAATTCGTGTTGACTCTCTAAATAGATATACATGAAGCATGAGAGTTTAATTCTTTCTACAAAAGACATGCTCTAATAAATATAAGGGAAGCAAAAGAGCATTCTTCAAACAACGGTTTTCAATGTGAAGAGAAACAGACAATCCAAACTTCAAATGATATAAGTGAAGCACATGAAGCATTCTATAAAGCAAAACTCAAAAGATATAAGTGAAGTGCAATGAGCATTCTATAAATAAACCATGGACTATCTCATACCAGCAGGGTGCATAAAAGAAAAGTGAAAACTAAATGCAAAAGACGCTCCAAGATTTGCACATATCACATGAACGAAATGAATCCGAAAACATACCGATACTTGTTGAAGAAAAATGGGATGCCTTTCGGGGCATCCCCAAGATTAGACACTTGAGTCTCCTTGAATATTTACTTGGGGTACCTTGGGCATCCCCAAGCTTGAGCTCTTGCCTCTCCTTCTTCTCCTCACATCGAGACCTCCTCGATCTTCGAACACTTCATCCACACAAAACTTAACCGAACTTTTAGTGGCGGGGTTAGTGAATATGGCAACGGAATCCCATCATGTACTGTTGTAACATTATTGTATAATTATAAACAAACATTACCCACTGTATGCTATCACAATTCTATGGCCCCAAGTCAAGGAGGCTTCAACAAGAATTCAAACATACGCAAATAATGAAGCTATAACAGCAATCTGTGAAAACAGGACAGTCTGTAAAGATTTGAACATCCACCATACTTCCGTAACTCAAAAAATTCTGAAAATTAGGACAAAATAAAAATTTTGTATAGCAAGACTGTGCAAAAAATCTTAGAACCGTTTAACGTTCCAGTAAAAAATGTAAAAATCGAGCACTACAGCCAAAGTTTCTGTTTTGCACTACACAAACCAACAAGCAATTTAATCATCCTAAAGGCAAACCTTGGCACATTATTTTTATAATACAATGGAATTGTACAAGGGGATAATTATTTTTGTGAGAATCTTCATGAAAAATTCTACATTGCTTCCATGAGCATGAACGCAAGTGTTCAAGGTCGACCCTCACTTCTCCAATGCATAACTTCCAATCGCTCCTCTTTTGTGAAAAGGTTTTTAAGTTCCCCTCTATATTTATTTGTTTTTAAAATTTATAAAAGCACTCAACAGAAATAAATGACTCTCTAAAACTTCCGGGTTGTCTCCCTGTCAGTGCTTTCTTTAAAGCCATTAAGCTCGGCATAAAGTCCTCAATGATTGAATCCACCCCGAATCCCAAGGTATTTCAAAGCCAATTTTAATTAGCAATGATTTATCTTTTAGGAGTGAGCACAAAGCAACATATATCAAGCAATGACAAAGTCTAACTCTCTTCCTATGCATCGGTATGTCATAAAAGAACAATTCATGCACTTCTAGTAAAGGCCAAAACATAGCATAAGCAGTTTCTTGCAATTCTATCGTGTTGGAAATATAGAGAGGCGGGAATATAGTTCCTCTCTCATAATAATTGCAAGTAGGATCAGCAAGCACATGCATATTACATTCATCAAAATTATCATGTGCAATGGTAAAAGGTAGCCCATCAATGTAATCCTTAATAAGTGCAAACTTCTCCGATATAGTGTAGTTTGGAGAATTCAAAAAGATAATAGTACTATCATGTGTGGGTGTAATAGCAACAATGTCATTCTTAACATAAGGAACTATAGTAAGTTCATCTTCATAATCATAATTCATAATGGCATCATGGCCACAAGCATAGCAAGCATCAAGTTCATCAAAAAGGGATATTTCAAACGAATCAACGGGGTCATAGCAATTATCATGGCATTCATCCTTTGGTAAGAATAAAAGGAAATTAAACAATGTATGAGTTGAAGAGTAACTCTCATTAGAAGGTGGACCTGGGTGATCAATCCGCTCTTCCTCCATTTGTTCGTCGCTCTCCTCATCATCTTTTTCATCCAATGAGCTCGCAGTTTCATCAATTTCTTTTTCCATAGACTCCTACAAAATATTAGTCTTTTCTTGGACAGCAGAGTTATTCTCAATAAATACATCAATATTGTAATTGTATTTGTAATTATCATAGCAATATTTAAGGATATCAAGATTTTCAGGTCTATAAACTGAATCATCAAAATCTTCAAACAAAGATTAAATTTCATATGCCCCCTTAAAGGCAAAAAATTCTTCTATTCGTTCCACATGATAGTAATCATATATACGATTAGCATAAGAAGCTAAGGTTTCATTATCATTAAATTTGCATGAAAAGGGAAGATGTGGAGCGTTCATCCTAGAGCAACAAGTATAATCATATCTCAAGCATACATTCCAAGAATACCACTTCAATATATGAATTTGATCCCATAATAATTTTCCTTTATGAGTCAAGCGACAATCCCTAAAGTATTCACGTTGATCCAACATTACTCCCATTATCAAGTTGAATGGGGTTTTCTCAAGATTATCAAAGTAGTGCATAATATTTTTCACATAATGAGCATCGAGGGTTTTAGGAGGTTCCCCATCTCCATGAGTAGCAAGTACAACTAATTTTATTTGGTATTTCGTGTTCCATATCCATAACTAAAGATAGAGAACAACTTAGAACATGAAATAAAAACTACTTAGTGATAAAGAAAACAAGAACACACGAGAATATTCACCCCACGCTACTGCTCCCCGGCAACGGTGCGAGAAAAAAGGTCTTGATAACCCACAAGTATAGGGGGTCGTTTGTGGCCTTCTTCGATAAATAAGAGTGTCGAACCCAAGGAGGAGCTAAAGGCAGAACAAATATTCCCTCAAGTTCTATCGACCACCGATACAACTATACGCACACTTGACGTTTGCTTTACCAGAAACGAGTATGAAACTAATTTGTAGGTGTGATGCTAGAACTACTTTGCAAGAATAAATCTAGAAGTACTTTGCAAGATAATAAAAGTTAGCCATTTAGAAAAAGGTTTGTGTCAACAAGGAAGTTATTTGTCCCTAGGGAATCGATAACAAGTATCGATAATCATTCTTGTAATTTTATACGAGGGAGAGGCATGAGCTAACATACTTTCTCTACTTGGATCATATGCACTTATGATTGGAACTCTAACAAGCATTCACAACTACTAAAGATCATTAAGGTCATGAAACCCAACCATAGCATTAAGTAACAAGTCCTCTTTATTCCATACGCAACAACCCACCTACTCGGGTTTAAGCTTCTGTCACTCTCGCAACCCACCATAAGAAAATCATGAACGCATTGCAACACCCTACAGCAGGGACCCCTCACGTTTGCGCGAGAACGGAGGGCACCGTAGGGCAGCACCATAAATAAAATATACAATCATACCAACCAAGATCATGATTAACCCATAGGACAAAAAAGATCTACTCAAACATCATAGGATAACCATAGATCATTAGAAATAATATATGGAGTTGAGCACCCTGTTTAAGTAGAGATTACAACGGGGAGAAGAGGTGTTACACCACTGCATAGAGGGGGAGAAAGTTGGTGTTAACGGTAGCAAGATTGTTGATGTAGATCGCCATCCCGATCATTGCCCCGGTGGCACTCCGCCGCCACCGGAAGTGAGGGGGAGAGAGCCCCCCTCCTCCTTCTTCCTTGGTGAGGGATTCCTGGATCAAGGGGTCCTCGGGCATCCGGGCTATGCGATGTGGGCCGGACTAATGGGCCATGAAGGTACAACACAAAAGACTTCTTCCCGTGTTCGGATATGAAGATTACTTCTTCTGTAAACCGAATCTGTACAACCCTAGATCCCTCCGATGTTTATATAAACCGGAGGGTTTAGTCTGTAGAGGCAATCATAATCATACATGCTAGACTTCTAGGGTTTAGCCATTACGATCTCGAGGTAGATCAACTCTTGTAACCCCATATTCATCCAAGATAATCAAGCAGGAAGTAGGGTATTACCTCCATCGAGAGGGCCCAAACCTGGGTAAACACCATGTCCCTGCCTCTTGTTACGTTCGATCCTCAGACGCACAGTTCGGGACCCCCTACCTGAGATCTGCCGGTTTAGACACCGACATTGGTGCTTTCATTGAGAGTTTCGATTGTGTCGTCGTCGGAAGGATCGATGGCTCCATCAGTCATCTACAACAATGCAACCCTGAGGGAGGACTTTCTCCCCGGCCAGGCCTTTGTGTTTGGGGGCTTCGCACTGCGGGCCAACTCGCTTGGCCATCTAGAGCAGATTGACAGCTACACCCCAGGTCACCAGATTAGTTTTCGAAATCTGGATTATGTCCCTGATCTCCGAGGAGACTTGAACTTACAAGGGTTCGCGACCCCAACCTCCGCTCTAGCCTTAGATCCGGAGCGCATCACCAGGTCCGAAGATGGGACGTTCGAGCCCGCCGGACTCCCTGCGGCTATTAAGCCTAGTACGGGTGAGGGAGTCCTGGATTAGGGGGTCTCCGGACAGCCGGACTATATCCTTTTGCCGGACTGTTAGAATATGAAGATACAAAATTAAAGACTTCGTCTCGTGTCCGGATGGGACTCTACTTGGCGTGGAAGGCAAGCTAGGCAGTACGGATATGGATATCTCCTCCTTTGTAACCGACCTTGTGTAACCCTAACCCTCTCCGGTGTCTATATAAACCGGAGGGTTTTAGTCCGTAGGACAACATACAATCATACCATAGGCTAGCTTCTAGGGTTTAGCCTCTCTGATCTCGTGGTAGATCAACTCTTGTAATACTCATATCATCAAGAATAAATCAAGCAGGACGTAGGGTTTTACCTCCATCAAGAGGGCCCGAACCTGGGTAAAACATTGTGTCCCATGCCTCCTGTTACCATCCGCCTTAGACGCATAGTTCGGGACCCCCTACCCGAGATCTGCCGGTTTTGACACTGACATTGGTGGTTTCATTGAGAGTTCCTCTGTGTCATTGTCGTTAGGCTTGATGGCTCCTACGATCATCGATAGCGATGCAGTCCAGGGTGAGACTTTTCTCCCTGGACAGATCTTTGTGTTCGGCGGCTTCGCACTGTAGGCCAACTCGCTTGGCCATCTGGAGCAGATCGAAAGTTACGCCCCTGGCCACCAGGTCAGGTTTGGAAGCTTAAACTACACGGCCGATATCCGCGAAGACTTGATCTTCGATGGATTCAAGCCTCTGCCTTGTGCGTCACGCGGTCACGATGAGTACGATTTAGCTCTACCATCAGATAGTGTTCAGGAGATCGCACCAGCAGACGCTCTTACCCTCAATTTGGAGCCAGTTGCGCCGTCCATGGACGGGTGGATGGACCCCACCACGGAGGCCTTACCCTCAGCGGCGATCGAGCTGAACATCAACCTTACCCTGTATGAGAGCCGTGTTGTCAGACTGCCGGATCCTTCTCCGGCCACGGACTCCGAACCGCCTGCGCCCGTTCCTGGCGAATCCGATTGGGTGCCGATCATGGAGTTTAACTCCGCGGATTTTTTTCAGCACTCTCCCTTTGGCGACATAGTGAACTCATTAAGGTCTCTCTCCTTGTCAGGAGGATCCTGGCCGAACTATGTCCGGCAAGATTGGGATGCAGATGATGAAGAAATTCGCTACCCATCACCACCCACTTAGTAGCCACTATCAACGACTTAACTGACATGCTTGACTTCGACTCCGAAGACATCGACGGTATGGACGACGATGCGGGAGACGAAGAGGAACCACTGCCCACGGGGCACTGGACAGCCACCTCATCATACGATATATACATGGTGGACACACCCAAAGAAGGCAATGGCGACGAGACAGCGGAGGATGACCCCTCCAAGAAGCAACCCAAGCGCCGACGTAAGTGGCGCCGCTCTAAGTCCCGCCAAAGCAAAAGTGGTGATACCGGCACAGGAGATAATAACACTCCGGATAGTGCCGAAGATCGCAACAATCCCCTCCAGCATGATCTAGGACAGGAGGATGGAGAGGCCAGCCCTCCAGAGAGAGCGGCAGATGGAGAGGCGGAGGATGATAATTACATGCCCCCCTCCGAAGGCGAGGCAAGCCTCGACGATGACGAATTCGTCGTGCCAGAGCATCCCGTCGAACAAGAGCGCTTCAAGCGCCATCTTATAGCCACGGCAAATAGCCTTAAGAAAAAGCATCAGCAGCTTCAAGTTGATCAAGATCTGCTAGCTGACAGATGGACTGAAGTCCTCGCGGCCGAGGAATGTAAACTCGAACGCCCCTCCAAGAGTTACCCAAAATGCAGGTTGCTACCCCGACTGGAGGAAGAAGCGTATGACGCGGCTGATCGGCCACCTCGTGGCCGCGATAGAGAGGCATTCCAGCCAAAAGATCAGCCTGCACCCCGACGCCATTCAAATAAAAAGGCATGGGGAAATACGCCAGACCTGCGAGACGTATTGGAGGACAAAGCAAAACATGCAAGATCGATCTATGGATCATGAGGGCGTGCCACTGTGCGAGACGATAAACGTCACGCCGGATACAGTAAAAGTAAATCCGGCTGGGCCGAACAAAGTGGGCAAGACTCATTGGAGCTGCGTCGCGATATAGCCCAGTACAGAGGTGCCGCACACCCCTTATGCTTCACAAATGAAGTAATGGATCATCAAATCCCAGAGGGTTTCAAACCCGTAAACATAGAATCATACGACGGCACGACAGATCCTGCGGTATGGATCGAGGATTTCCTCCTACACATCCACATGGCCCGCGGTGATGACGTACACGCAATCAAATACCTCCCACTCAAACTTAAAGGACCAGCTCGGCATTGGCTCAATAGCTTGCCAACAGAGTCCATTGGCTGTTGGGAAGATCTGGAAGCCGCATTCCTCCACAACTTTCAGGGCACTTATGTGCGACCACCAGATGCCGGTGACTTGAGCCACATAATTCAGCAGCTAGAGGAATCGGCCAGGCAATTTTGGACACGGTTCCTAACAAAGAAAAATAAAATCGTCGACTGTCCGGATGCAGAGGCTCTAGCAGCTTTCAAGCACAACATCCGTGATGAGTGGCTAGCCCAGCACCTTGGTCAGGAAAAGCCGAAATCTATGGCAGCCCTCACGACACTCATGACCCGCTTTTGTGCGGGAGAAGACAGCTGGCTGGCTTGCAGTAACAACGTATCAAAGAACCATGGTACTTCGGATACCAAGGACGGCAGTAGCAGGTCACGTCGCAACAAACATAAGCGCCGCATTAACAGCGACAATACCAAGGATACAGCAGTCAATGCCGGATTCAAAGGCTCTAAAACCGGTCAGCAGAAAAAGCCATTCAAAAGAAGCACTCCGGGCCCGTCCAGTTTGGACTGTATACTCGATCGCTCGTGTCAAATACACGGCACCCCCGACAAGCCAGCCAACCACACCAATAGGGATTGTTGGGTGTTCAAGCAGGCAGGCAAGTTAATTGCCGAAAACAAAGATAGGGGGCCACATAGCGATGACGAGGAGGAGCCCCGGCAGCCGAATACCGAAGGACAGAAGAGGTTCCCCCCACAAGTGCGGTTGGTGAACATGATATACGCAACCCACATCCCCAAGAGGGAGCGGAAGCGTGTGCTCAGGGACGTATATGCGTTGGAGCCAGTCACCCCAAAGTTCAACCCATGGTCCTCCTGTCCGATCACCTTCGATCGCAGGGACCACCCCACTAGTATCCGTCATGGCGGATTCGCCGCACTGGTCTTAGACCCAATTATTGATGGATTTCACCTCACTCGAGTCCTTATGGATGGCGGCAGCAGCCTGAACCTGCTTTACCAGGACACGGTGCGCAAAGTGGGTATAGACCCCTCAAGGATCAAACCCACAAAAATGACCTTTAAAGGCGTCATACCAGGTGTAGAGGCCCATTGCACATGCTCAGTCACATTGGAAGTGGTCTTCGGATCCTCGGATAACTTTCGAAGTGAAGAGTTAATCTTCGATATAGTCCCGTTCCGCAATGGTTATCATGCACTGCTCGGGCGAACCGCATTCACGAGATTTAATGCGGTACCGCATTATGCATACCTCAAGCTCAAGATGCCAGGACCTCAGGGGGTCATTACAGTTGATGGAAACACAGAGCGCTCTCTCCGAACGGAGGAGCAAACTGCGGCCCTCACAGCGGAAGTGCAAAGCAGCCTCTTAAGGTAATCCACTAGTTCGGCGATTAAGGACCCGAACACCTTCAAGCGCGCCCGGGGTAATCGGCAACAGGACCGCCTGGCACGTTCCGAGCTCGCATAGCAATGCAGCCCCCACCCCGGCCCAAGCCAAACGGCGAAACTCGTGCCACGGGTACATAATTACGCATTAAAAATACCATGGGCACAAGAAGGGAGGGGGCACGACTACGGCACGCCCCAAGACGCGGCTTAATCCGCACTAGGGGCTTCCCGCTTTGTTATTTTTCTCTCTTTCAGGACATTAATCTCTGGAAACCCTGTCCGGTAGCATGATTGCCGAACACATGATGCAGCAACCAAGGAGGCAGAAAGCTACATCACACCACGGTACTCCCAGGTGGATTACGATAACGAGTGAAATACTTGCTTTAATATTATTCCTCAGCTTGCCCTTGGAGGGGACATAGTCCTACTTTTTTCTCATCGCACTGCCTGTATCATTCTGCTCTAACGCACGTTTTTTAATAAACAATGCATTGCATTAAGGCTTTTATTGCATTCTTCTTATATATATATATATATATATATATATGTTCATTCGTGACATCCAGCACCCATACACTCTGGTACGGCCAATACTCTAGGGGCTTAAGCATACCCCACAATACGGTGTGAGAAGTCCAAACACTTTCGACAGTGTGGAACCCCGAACTTATAGCATTATATGCATTAGCTCCGAATCATGTCTTGGGTCAATAGTTGGGTTTGCCCAGCTCCAATGTTTTGGTACCTTACGTTCCGCTATATCGGCTAAGGTAGCACTGGGAGAACTACTGCGATTGTGCCCCGGTTCTGCTGGGCTAAGCACCTCAGTAGAGAAAGCTAAAACTGACTGTCATGATAAGGCGAGATACTGGTCGCTGTTCAAGAGGTTTTCGAGTCCTTAAAGACTTATGCCGCTTAGAGCGAGGAGTCGGCCCTGTCCGGCTTAAGGCGTGTATCGCGCCCCAGATTCGGCCTTCCGAATACTAGGGGCTTCGCCGAAATTTAAAATTATAGGATTATATGGCTAAGTGAGAGTGATAATGCATTATAGTCTGATTGCCTTGTTCGTTGTGCTGAGCACCTCCCTCGAAGGACCCAAAAATGGGAACAAGAGTGCTCAGGTTTATCTCGAACACCCCAGCACTCGTGGCATGGGGGCAGAAGCCGACGACTAGCCATCTCTCAGATTTGATAAACAGCCGAATAGAAGGTAATATTTTGAATTCAAACAAGCGTTGCATAGCACATATGAACAAGTTTTCATGAATACAGGATTACACGAGCGGGTTCACTCAAATATTATATCTTTCGTACACTCGTCCGCTACGAGCCGGGCACCCTTCAGAACACCCTCATAGTACATCTCGGGGTGGCAATGCTCCTTGCCCTCCGGCGGCCCTTCCTTGATCAGCTTCACGGCGTCTAGCTTGGCCCATTGCACATTCACACGGGCGAAAGCCCGACGTGCACCTTCGATGGAGACGGACCGCTTGACGACTTCCAGCCGTGGGCAGGCATCCACAAGCCGCCTCACCAGGCCAAAGTAGCTATTCGGAAGGGCGTCACCAGGCCACAGCCGGACTATAAAGCCCTTCATGGCCTATTCGGCCGCCTTGTGTAGCTCGACCAGCTGCTTTAGCTGGTCGCTCATAGGCACCGGGTGTTCGGTCCCAGTATATTGGGCCCAGAACAACTTCTCCGTTGAGCTTCCCTCCTCGGCCTGGTAAAACGTTGCGGCATCCGACACGCTGCGGGGCAAATCTGCGAATGCTCCTGGAGAGCTCCGGATTCGGGTAAGTAACAAGTAATTTACTTTCACATGCTTACTTTGCATATAGAATGCCTTACCCACCGCTATCTTCTTCATCGCATCAATCTCCTGGAGGGCCTTTTGGGCTTCGGCCTTGGCATTCTTTGCACTCTGAGGGCTGCGGCAAGCTCGGACTCTCGCATCTTCAAGTCAAGCTCCAACGCCTCGTGCTTCGTCACGAGAGCGTGGAGCTCTTGCTGCACCTCGCCCACCCGTGCCTCATGCCTTTACAGCTCGGTGTGCTCCTTGGCCGCTTTGTTTTCGGCCTCGGATAGCTCTTGCTTCAGGGTCGCCACCTCGGTCGTGGCCCCTGACAAATTTACGATGATCCTGTCATTTTTCAATCGCATTCTTTTTATACATATCCATAGACTAGGTACTACTTACCTTTGTTCTCCTCAAGCTGCCTCTTGGCAAGGCCGAGCTCGTCCTTGGACCCTTTAAGGTCCTGCTTCAGTGTGGCGACCTCCGCAGTCAGTGCGGCAGATGCCAGCAGTTTAGCCTGCATACGCATATTGACATACTTATATTAGACTCCTGCGATATTGTTTGATCCTCTGTTCGGCTTTTCTTTGTGAACACCGAACAGAGCATCAGGGGCTACTGTCTATGCGGCAATATTTTTCCCCATATTTCAAAAACTTACCTCAAATCCTGTTAGAAGGTTGGCACAGGCTTCAGTCAGTCCGCTCTTGGCGGACTGAACCTTCTGGACCACCGCACTCATAATAGTGCGGTGCTCTTCGTCAATGGAAGCGCTGCGAAGCGCTCCCAGCAGATTGTCCGGCGCCTCTGGATGGGCAGAGGTCACCGGCACAGGCGTCTTGCCCCTCTTGGAAGGAGGCCTCCTACCCGAGTACGGAACCACTGGAGGTTCCGGCGCGGTGTTCGGCTGAGGGCCAAACTCGGAGCCCTCGGGGGCTTTTCTCACCCTGCTCCCGGAGTCCGGAAGGTCGCTTTGAGGCACCTCCGGGACTGTCTCCCCTTGAACCAGTGCCTCTTGAGACAACACCTCGGCGTTGTCCGTAGGGCAAGGGGAGGTGGCGGTCAGAAGTGGATCGCTATCCATATCCGACGAGCCCAGGGAGCCGTCCAACGAGGATACATCGATACGGGTTCGGGGCGGCCTGCACAATCATAATTCGGCGTTAGGAGAAGCAGTGCGACAAAGGAATGCTATGAGTTACTCTGGTATCTGAATACTTACGACTTCGCCAGGGGCTTGGCCCTGAGCAGCCACTCGTCTTCGCCTTCGGCGGCGGTGGTGGAGTAGTCCGGAAGGAGAGTCCTTCCCTTCTTGGACCCTTCGGCCCCCCAGTAGGGGCGGCCTTCCTTTTCTTTTCTCCCCCGACTGGAGGGGGAACATCTTCATCTTCCTCCTTGTCTTCTGGGGAGGAGTGCGTTGCGGAGTTATCGGGCGATGAGTCCGATAACACCTGGCGCCAGGAGCTCTTTCGGGTTCCCTTGGCCTTCTTAGTCTTCTCCGGCACCTTGTAAGGAGCCGGAGTCAGCATCTCCGTCAGGAGAGCGTCCGCAGTGCCTTCGGGCAGAAGGGCCGGACAGTTAATCTGCCCCGACGTCTCCACCCAGTCCTGTCAAAGGCATGGAGATCAGACCCCGCACATGGTTAAGCTAGGGGAAATAGATATCCTACCAGATGTATGGAACTCACCGAATGCGCTCGGCGCTTCACGCTTAACCCGCGGTCCTCGGTGAGAGAGGGAGGGACCTCTGCGCCCTTGAACAACACCTTCCAGACATCCTTGCACGTCGTGTCGAAGAGCTCGCTCAGAGTCTGGTGCTGGGCCGGGTCGAATTCCCACAAGTTGAAGTCCCGTTGTTGGCACGGGAGGATCCGGCGGACGAGCATGACCTGGACTATGTTGATGAGCTTGAGCTTCTTGCTTGCCATGTTCGGGATACATTTCTGGAGTCCGTCCAGCTCCACCGATGAACCCCACGACAAGCCCTTCTCTTTCCAGGAAGTGAGCCATGTGGGAATCCGGATCGAAACTTGGGGGAAGCCACCCATTTGGTGTCGCGCGGCTCAGTGATGTAGAACCACGCCGATTGCCACCCCTTTATGGTCTCCACGAAGGAGCCTTCAAGCCATATAACGTTGGGCATCTTGCCCACATGGCTCTGCTGCATTCTGCTTGTTGGCCGCCCACCACCTTCGGCTTGATATTGAAGGTCTTTAACCACAGGCCGAAGTGGGGCCAGATGCGGAGGAAAGCCTCACACACAACGATGAACACCGAAATGTTGAGGACGAAGTTCGGGGCCAGATCATGAAAGTCCAGCCCATAGTAGAACATGAGACCACGGACGAATGGATGGAGGGGAAACCCCAGTCCGCGGAGGAAGTGGTGGAGGAAAACTACCCTCTCATGAGGTTCAGGGGTAGGAACGATCTGCCCCGCAGCAGGCAGCCGAAACGCTATATTCGCGGCCAAGTATCCGGCTCCGCGCAGCTTCTTGATGTGTCCCTCCGTAACGGAGGAAACCATCCATTTGCCTCCCGCTCCGGACATGATTGGAGAAGGTTGAGGGGAAGAATGTGGGCTCGGGCGTTGGAGCTCGAGTGTGCAAGAGTGGATGAGAAAGGAGGAAGAAGGCGTGGGTAGAAAAAAGGTTAAACCTTGTCCCTTTATAAGGGCGGCCGAAACTATGCGCCCCCACTAGCCTGGTAAAACTCACTTATCCCCCAAGCGCCGTAATCGATGGCGCGGTTGGGTTACCCACGCCCGTATTGATGAGAATCCCGTAATAAGGGGAACACGATCTCTGCTTTGACAAGACGTGTCAAGAAACTGCCTCGCATTGTGTGCGGGGCTAGTTAAAGGAAACGGTTCGAATAATTACCGGGCCATGGCATAATGTCATGTTGCCAAAACGTGTCAGCAGATTAGATTTGTGGAAATATTATTCTCTGTACGGTGGTATGTGGAACTTATTTTGCAGGGTCGGACACTATCCTTGTATTCAAATTCTTCCGTGATGTATTTGGAGGAGGAACCCGCCTTGCAATGCCGAAGACAATACTACGCGCCGGACTCATCGTCATTGAAGCCTGGTTCAGGGGCTATGAGGGAGTCCTGGATTAGGGGGTCTCCGGACAGCCGGACTATATCCTTTTGCCGGACTGTTAGACTATGAAGATACAAAATTGAAGACTTCGTCTCGTGTCCGGATGGGAGTCTACTTGGCGTGGAAGGCAAGCTAGGCAGTACGGATATGGATATCTCCTCCTTTGTAACCGACCTTGTGTAACCCTAACCCTTTTCGGTGTCTATATAAACCGGAGGGTTTTAGTCCGTAGGACAACATACAATCATACCATAGGCTAGCTTCTAGGGTTTAGCCTCTCCGATCTCGTGGTAGATCAACTCTTGTAATACTCATATCATCAAGAATAAATCAAGCAGGACGTAGGGTTTTACCTCCATCAAGAGGGCCCGAACCTGGGTAAAACATCGTGTCCCCTGCCTCCTGTTACCATCCGCCTTAGACACATAGTTCGGGACCCCCTACCCGAGATCCGCCGGTTTTGACACCGATAAAGGGAGAGCCGGAGGAAGTAGTGTCGCCGGCAATCATCATGAAGCCGAACTCTTCTCCGAACACTGGCTCTGGACCCTCGAAGTCAGCATCATGTGATCTCGGCCAAGGAGTTTCCCTCCCGCCGTACTCCACGGACTCTCTTCTCCCTGGCCAAACCTTGCCTTTAAGCAAGGCTCTGGACTTAATGCGATCCCTCGTCATTACAGAGGGGCAATGTCCAAACTACGCCCAGCCCGGACTAGGGGCTGAGGGTGGGGAATTTTACGTCCCACCCACCACCCACTTCATAGCCACTGTCGAAGATCTAACCGACATGCTTGACCGTACCTCCAAAGACATCTATGGTATGGACGTCGATGCCAGAGACGAACAAAGCCAAAACCCGCCGCATACCGATGCTAGGCGGCCACCTCCACATACGACGTATACATGGTGGATACGCCAAAATAGGATGGCGATGAAGGTAGTAAGGATCCAATTAAGGACAATAACACTGATAAACCACCAAAGCGGCAGCATCAGCGGTGCCATTGAAAATCACGCCGCGACAAAGAAAGCAATACCGGCAATGGAGACAATAACACTCCGGAGAATGTCAAAGACCCATACGCACTCGTCAAACCAACACCCGAACAGGATGATAGGGAGGAGGGGCAGGGTAACCCTGACGAGCCAGTCGGAAACGCGGACTCGGAGGACAGCAATTATATGCCCCCCTCCGAAGACGAAATAAGCCTTGGCGAAAAGGCTTCATTGTGCCAGAGGAACCCCTCAAGCAAGAACGCTTTAATAAACAGCTCATCGCAACCGCGAGGAGCCTGAAAAGGAAGAAGCAACGCCTTCAAGCTAAACAGGATACGCTCAACGACAGCTGGACTAATGTCCTGGCATCCAAAGAATATGGCCTCACACGACGAACCAAAAGCTACCCGAAGCGTAAGTTGTTACCCCAATTCGAAATTGAGGCGCGGGAGCCCCTAACATCTGCATGTAACGCAGCCGATAAACTAGACCGGCCACCGCGTGGCTGAGACAAAACGGCTACCCAAGCCGAACACCATACCACATTACCCCGCCGTAAAGGCAGGGATTACACCTACGACCTACGGCAGGACCTGGAACCTAGGGGCCTAGCCAGATCAATCTATGGGTCACGGGGACGCGCCCCAACACAAAAGGACGGCTATCAGGCCTGGCCTGATCAACACAACCTCACTCAGGGTGAAACCGCATAGGGACATCTGCCGAACTCTGCCGTGATGTCTCCCGCTATAGAGGCGCCGCACACCCCCTATGCTTCATCGAGGAAGTAATGGAGCACGAATTCCTAGAAGGGTTTAAACCTATGAATATCGAATCATATGATGGAACAACCGACCCCGTAGTATGGATTGAGGATTTTCTTCTCCACATCAACGAGACCCGCGGTGATGATCTCCATACTATCAAATACCTGCCACTAAAATTAAAGGGACCAGACCGGCACTAGCTAAACAGCCTCCCAGAGAACTCCATTAGCAACTGGGAAGACTTGGAAGACGCCTTTCGCGACAACTTCTATTGGAAATATGCCCTAGAGGCAATAATAAAGTGGTTATTATTATATTTCTGTGTTCATGATAATTGTCTATTGTTCATGCTATAATTGTATTAGCCGGAAACCGTAGTACATGTGTGAATACATAGATCGTAATATGTCCCTAGTAAGCCTCTAGTTGACTAGCTCGTTGATCAATAGACGGTCATGGTTTCCTGACCATGGACATTGGATGTCATTGATAACGGGATCACATCATTAGGAGAATGATGTGATGGACAAGACCCAATCCTAAGCGTAGCACAAGATCGTGTTGTTCGTCTGCTAAAGATTTTTTAATGTCAAGTATCATTTCCTTAGACCATGAGATTGTGCAACTCCCGGATACCGTAGGAATGCTTTGGGTGTACCAAACGTCACAACATAACTGGGTGGCTATAAAGGTGTACTACAGGTATATCCGAAAGTATCTGGTGGGTTGGCATGAATCAACACTGGGATTTGTCACTCCGTATGACGGAGAGGTATCTCTAGGCCCACTCGGTAATGCATCATCATAACGAGCTCAATGTGACTAAGGAGTTCGCCACGGGATCATGCGTTACAGAACGAGTAAAGAGACTTGCCGGTAACGAGATTGAATGAGGTATAGAGATACCGACGATCGAATCTCGGGCAAGTAACATACCGATGGACAAAGGGAATTGTATACGGGATTGATTGAATCCCCGACATCATGGTTCATCCAATGAGATCATCATGGAACATGTGGGAGCTATCATGGGTATCCAGATCCCGCTATTGGTTATTGGCCGGAGAGATGTCTCGGTCATGTCTGCATGGTTCCCGAACCCATAGGGTCTACACACTTAAGGTTCGGTGACGCTAGAGTTGCCGAAGGTTGTTCGGAGTCCCAGATGAGATCCCGGACGTTGCGAGGAGTTCCGGAATGGTCCGGAGGTGAAGATTTATATATGGGAAGTCCTTATTCGGTCGCCCGAAGTGTTCGGGGGGTTACCGGTATTGTACCGGGACCACCGAAGGGGTTCCGGGGGTCCACCGGGAGGGTCCACCTGCCCCGAAGGGCCCTATGGGCTGAATATAGAGGGGAACCAGCCCCTAGGTGGGCTGGGCGCCAATTCCCCCCTAGGGCCCATGCGCCTAGGGTTTGGGGAAACCCTAGAGGGGGCGCTCCACCTAGCTTGGGGGGCAAGCCGCCCCCTTGCCCCCCTTGTAGATGGGATCTGGGGGGCTGGCCCCCTCTCCCTTGCCCCTATAAATAGTGGGGGGTCGGAGGGCTTCCATACCCTTCCCCTGGCGCAGCCCTCCCCCTCTCCTACACCTCCTCCTCCTACGTAGCGCTTGGCAAAGCTCTGCCGGAGAACCACGAGCTCCATCACCACCATGCCGTCGTGCTGCCGGAGTTCTCCCTCAACTTCTCCTCTCCCCTTGCTAGATCAAGAAGGAGGAGACATACCCGGGCTGTACGTGTGTTGAACACAGAGGCGCCGTTGTTCGGCGCTTAGATCGAAATCGACCGTGATCTGAATCGCTACGTGTACGACTCCACCAACCGTGTTCTTGCATCGCTTCCGCTTAGCGATCTTCAAGGGTATGAAGATGCACTTCCTCTCTCTCGTTTCTAGCATCTCCTAGATTGATCTTGGTGACACGTAGGAAAATTTTGAATTATTGCTACGATCCCCAACAGTGGCATCATGAGCTAGGTCCATGTGTAGATTCTATGCACGAGTAGAACACAAAGCAGTTGTGGGCGATGATTTGTTCAATTTTCTTACCTTTACTAGTCTTATCTTGATTTGGCGGCATTGTGGGATGAAGTGGCCCAGACCGACCTTACACGTACGCTTACGTGAGACTAGTTCCACCGACTGATATGCACTTGATGCATAAGGTGGCTGGAGGGTGTATGTCTCTCCCACTTTAGTCGGATCGGATTCGATAAAAAGGGTCCTTATGAAGGGTAAATAGCAATTGGCATATCACCGTTGTGGTTTTGCGTAGGTAAGAAATGTTCTTGATAGAAACCCATAGTAGCCACGTAAAATATGCAACAACAATTAGAGGACATCTAACTTGTTTTTGCAAGGTATGCTATGTGATGTGATATGGCCAAAAGGATGTGACGAATGATATATGTGATGTATGAGATTGATCATGTTCTTGCAATAGGAATCACGACTTGCATGTCAATGGGTATGACAACCGGCAGGAGCCATAGGAGTTGTTTTAATTTATTTATGACCTGTGTGTCAATGAAAACGCCGTGTAATTACTTTACTTTATTGCTAACCATTAGCCATAGTAGTAGAAGTAATAGTTAGCGAGACAACTTCATGAAGACACGATGATGGAGATCATGATGATGGAGATCATGGTGTCATGCCGGTGACGATGTTGTTCATGCCGCGCCTCGAAGATGGAGATCAAAGGCGCAAGATGATATTGGCCATACCATGTCACTTTATGATTTGCATGTGATGTTTGTCATGTTTACATCTTATTTGCTTAGAACGATGGTAGCATAAATAAGATGATCCCTCACTAAAATTTCAAGAGAAGTGTTCCCCCCTAACTATGCACCCTTGCAAAGGTTCATTGTTTTGAAGCACCACATGATGATCGGGTGTGATAGATTCTAATGTTCGCAAATAATGGGTGTAAGCCAGATTTACACATGCAAAACACTTAGGTTGACTTGACGAGCCTAGCATGTACAGACATGGCCTCGGAACACGAGAGACCGAAAGGTCGAACATGAGTCGTATAGTAGATACGATCAACATGGAGATGTTCACAGTTGATGACTAGTCCATCTCACGTGATGATCGGACACGACCTAGTCAATTCGGATCATGTATCACTTGGATGACTAGAGGGATATCTGTTTGAGTGGGAGTTCATTAAATAATTGGATTAGATGAACTTAATTATGATGAAATTAGTCTAAAATGTCTTTACAATATGTCTTGTAGATCAAATGGCCCACGCTAATTTTGCCCTCAACTTCAACGCGTTCCTAGAGAAAACCAAGCTGAAAGATGATGGTAGCAACTATACAGATTTGGTCCGTAACTTGAGGATCATCCTCATAGCTGCCAAGAAAGCATATGTCCTTGAAGCACCTTTAGGTGACGCACCCATTTTATCAGCAACTCAAGACGTTATGAACGCCTGGCAGTCGCGTAGTGATGATTACTCCCTGGTTCAGTGCGGCATGCTTTACAGCTTAGAACCAGGGATCCAAAAGCGTTTTGAGCAGCACAAAGCATATGAGATGTTCCAAGAGCTAAAAATGGTTTTCCAAGCTCATGCCTGGGTCGACAGATATGAAGTCTCTGACAAGTTCTACGGTTGAAAGATGGAGGAAAACAGTTATGTCAGCGAGCATATACTCAAAATTTCTGGGTTGCACAACCACTTGTCTCAGGTGGGAGTTAATCTTCTAGATGACTCGGTCATTGACAGGATCCTCCAGTCGCTTCCACCTAGCTACAAGAGCTTTGTGATGAACTACAATATGCAAGGGATGGAGAAGTCCATTCCTGAGTTATATTCAATGCTGAAATCAGCGGAGGTGGAAATCAAAAAGGAACATCAAGTGTTGATGGTGAATAAAACCACTAGTTTCAAGAAAGGCAAGGGTAAGAAGAACTTCAAGAAGGACGGTAAGGGAGTTGCCGCGCTCGGTAAATCAGTTGCCGGGAAGAAGCCAAAGAATGGACCCAAGCCCGAGACTCAGTGCTTTTATTGTAAGGGAAATGGTCACTAGAAGCAGAACTGCCCCAAGTACTTAGCGGATAAGAAGGCCGGCAATGCCAAAGGTATATGTGATATACATGTTATTGATGTGTACCTTACCAACGCTCGTAGTAGCTCCTGGGTATTTGATACCAGTGTGGTTGCTCATATTTGTAACTCAAAACAGGAGCTGTGAATAAGCGGAGACTGGCGAAGGACGAGGTGACGATGCTCGTCGGGAATGGTTCCAAGGTCGATGTGATCGCCGTCGGCATGCTCCCTCTACATCTACCTACGGGATTAGTTTTAAACCTCAATAATTGTTATTTAGTACCAGCTTTGAGCATGAATATTGTATCTGGATCTCGTTTAATGCGAGATGGCTACTGATATGTCTCCAACGTATCTATAATTTTTGATTGCTCCATGATATATTATCTACTATTTTGAATGTTTATGGGCTTTATTATACACTTTTATATTACTTTTGGGACTAACCTATTAACCGGAGGCCCAGCCCAGATTTGTTGTTTTATGCCTATTTTAGTGTTTTGAAGAAAAGGAATATCAGACGGAGTCGAAACGGAACGAAATCAACTGGAGAGGTTATTTTTGGAAGGAAACACACCTGATGAACTTGGACCCCATGTCAGGGGAGACACGAGGTGCTCACGAGGGTGGGGGTGCCCCCCCCCTAGGGCGCGCCCTCCTGTCTCGTGGGACCCCCCGTGGCTCCTCCGACGTCCTCCCTGCACCCTTATATACCCACGTGACCTAAAACTTCCAGAACGCATAATAGATCGGGAGTTCCGCCGCCAGCAGCCTCCGTAGCCATCGAAAACTAATCTAGACCCGTTTTGGCACCCTGCCGGAGGGGGCAATCCTTCCCCGGTGGCCATCTTCATCATCCCGGTGCTCTCCATGACGAGGAGGGAGTAGTTCTCCCTCGGGGCTGAGGGTATGTACTAGTAGCTATGTGTTTGATCTCTCTCTCTCTCTCGTGTTCTTGATTTGGCACGATCTTGATGTATCGCGAGCTTTGCTATTATATTTGGATCTTATGTTTCTCCTCCCCCTCTTCTCTCTTGTAATGAATTGAGTTTCCCCTTTTAAGTAATCTTATCAGATTGAGTCTTTAATGATTTGAGAACACTTGATGTATGTCTTCCCGTGGATATCTGTGGTGATAATGGGATACCGCGTGCCACTTGATGTATGTTTTGGTGACCAACTTGCGGGTTCATGAACCTATACATAGGGGTTGCCACACGTTTTCGTCGTGATTCTTCGGTAGAACTTTGGGGCACTCTTTGAGGTCCTTTGTGTTGGTTGAATAGATGAATCTGAGATTGTGTGATGCATATCGTATAATCATACCCATGGATACTTGAGGTGACATTGGAGTATCTAGGTGGCATTCTATTAGGGTTTTGGTGTTATTCTAGTACGAACTCTAGGGCTGTTTGTGACACTTATAGGAATAGCCCACCGATTGATTGGAAAGAATAACTTTGAGGTGGTTTCGTACCCTACCATAATCTCTTCGTTTGTTCTCCGCTATTAGTGACTTTGGAGTGACTCTTTGTTGCATGTTGAGGGATAGTTATGTGATCCAATTATGTTAGTATTGTTGAGGGAACTTACACTAGCGAAAGTATGAACCCTAGGCCTTGTTTCCACACATTGCAATACCGTTTACGCTCACTTTTATCACTTGCTACCTTGATGTTTTTATAATTTCAGATTACAAATACTCATATCTACTATCCATATACCAGTTGTATCACCATCTCTTCGCCGAACTAGTGCACCTATACAATTTACCATTGTATTGGGTGTGTTGGGGACACAAGAGACTTTCTGTTATTTGGTTGCAGGGTTGCTTGAGAGAGACCATCTTCATCCTAAGCCTCCTATGGATTGATAAACCTTAGGTCATCCACTTGAGGGAAATTTGCTACTGTCCTACAAACCTCTGCACTTGGAGGCCCAACAATGTCTACAAGAAGAAGGTTGTGTAGTAGACATCAAGCTCTTTTTTGGCGCCGTTGCCGGGGAGGTGAGTGCTTGAAGGTATATCTTTAGATCTTGCAATCGAGTCTTTTAGTTTCTTGTTTTATCACTAGTTTAGTTTATAAAAGAAAACTATAAAAAATGGAATTGAGTTTGTCTCATACGCTTCACTTTTTAATATCTTTCGTGAGTATGATGGAAAGGATAATTGTGCTCAAGTGCTAGAAGAAGAAATCCATAAAATGTTTGGCACTAAATCTTTGAATGATGAGCATGATTGCAATGTTGTTAGTACGAATTCTTTAAATATCCATGATGCTAATGATGATTGCACTAGTTATGATGAAAATGCCTCCTATAAACATGTCAATTTTTGCGGAGTAGATTGGGTTTGCAAATACACACCAAATAGGGAAGATAGATATTGCAAGAGGCATAAGTGTTTAGAAACTAAACTGTTGCAAGAAAGTCTTGATGAGAGTGCTGAAAATTTAAAATATCTTTACCGTACTTGTGAACTTTGTAATGAACATGGTCATTTAAATATCAAATGCAAATTGTTTCATGACCGAATCGTGTCCAATTGTGATGACTTGATTTCCCTTGCGCATTATAATGAACTAAGTTTGCTTTTGGGTTATGAAGAATTGAAACGTCAAACTAAGCATATTCCAGAATATAACCTTGAGAAATTCCTCGATATTGATCTAGAGAAGGTTTATATGTATTGTGCGGTGAATTGCATTGAAAATCCTTATATTGCCAACTATATAAAGAAAAGAAAACAATTAGAAGATGAAGAGAATACTGATGAAAGGGAAGAGACTTCCCAATAACCTCCTATTATTTCTTATCATGAATCAGGTAACGAGGAGGAGCCTCCTATTCAACCAATCTCATTAATAAGGAGCTCCAAAAAGAGGATTGAACCCACGCATGATGTGGTGAAGAAGAAGAAAAGAAAAAGGAAGAGAGGGAAAAAGATATCTCTCCCAAATAATGCTGATCCTATTACCACTGTGCCTCATTAAAATATAATTGTGGAAGATAATGATACTTCTTATGATCTTGAAAATCTTTTTGGCACTTGCTTGGAAGAATATAATAATTGCTATACTATTGGTGCTATCCCTGCTATTAATGATGAGAGATTATGCTTATGATACGAAAAGGCCCAAGCTTGGGGAAGCTATGTTTGATGAGGATGACATATTTGAGAATATATTTGCTGCAATTAATGTTTGTCCCAAGCTTGGGGATGCTACGCTTAATGAAGATTATATTTTTAGTCTCCCAAGTTTTGATATGCAAATTCATAATGATAATAACATGCCTCCTACTTATGATAATTATTGTGATGATACATATGCTATAAAAAGTAGGGAGGATTATATTTATAAAACTTGTCATGATTATGGTTACCCCTTTTCTGAACATTACTCTTTTAATGTGGAAACAATCTATAATATTCAAGTCTCTTATGATACTCCCACTATCCCGAATGAGAAGAATCTTGCTTGTGTGGAGAGTAATAAAATTTCTATGCTTATAGGTCATGAAAAGAATGCTTTAGGAACTGGTTATATTGTTGAATTCATTCATGATGCTACTGAAAATTATTATGAGGGAGGAATATATGCTTGTAGGAGTTGCAATAATATCAAGTTTCCTCTCTATATGCTTAAAGTTTTGAAGTTATGCTTGTTTTGCCCTCCTATGCTAGTTGATTATTGTTCCCACAAGTTGATTGCTCACAAAATCCCTATGCATAGGAAGCATGTTAGACTTAAAAGTTCTAGTCATATTCTTCATGATGCTATCTTTATGTTACAATTCTTATCTTCTATGTGAGCATCATTGAAATCATCATGCCTAGCTAGGGGCATTAAACGATAGCGCTAGTTGGGAGGCAACCCAATTTTATTTTTGTTCCTTGCTTTTTGTTCCTGTTTATTAATAAATAATTCATCTATACTATGTTTAGATGTGGTTTTATGCTTTTAATTAGTGTTTGTGCCAAGTAGAACCTTTGGGAAGACTTGGGGAAAGTCTTGTTGATCATGCTGTCAAAAACAGAAACTTTAGCGCTCACGAGAACTGCTGCCATTTTTATTTGGACAGTGATATTTAGTTAATTATTTTTGCAGATGATTAATAGATAAATTCCTCAGGTCCAGCAATTTATTTTAGAATTTTATGAGTTACAGAAGTATACGTTTGATTCAGATTACTACAGACTGTTCTGTTTTTGACAGATTCTGTTTTTCATGTGTTGTTTACTTATTTTGATGGATCTATGGCTAGTAAAATAGTTTATAAACCATAGAAAAGTTGGAATACAGTAGGTTTAACACCAATATAAATAAAGAATGAGTTCATTGCAGTACCTTGAAGTAGTGATGTAATTTCTTATACTAACGGAGCTTACGAGTTTTCTGTTAAGTTTTGTGTTGTGAAGTTTTCAAGTTTTGGGTAAGGATTCGATGGACTATGGAATAAGGAGTGGCAAGATCCTAAGCTTGGGGATGCCCAAGGCACCCCATGGTAATATTCAAGGATAACCAAGCGTCTAATCTTGGGGATGCCCTGGGTGACATCCCCTCTTTCGTCTTCGTTCATCGGTAACTTTACTTGGAGCTATATTTTTATTCGCCACATGATATGTGTTTTCCTTGGAGCGTCATGTCATTTTCTTTTGCTTTGATTTCTGTTTGAATAAAATACCAAGATCTGAAATTACTAAATGTTAGAGAGTCTTCACATAGTTTCATAATTATTCAACTACTCATTGATCTTCACTTATATCTTTCGGAGTAGTTTGTCGTTTGCTCTAGTGCTTCACTTATATCTTTTAGAGCATGGTGGTAGTTTTATTTTGAATAAATAGATGAACTCTCATGATTCACTTATATTATTTTGAGAGTCTTCAATAGCATGGTAATTTTCTTAAAATCCTAATATGCTAGGTATTCAAGAATAATAAAATTCTCTTATGAGTGTGTTGAATACTATGAGAAGTTTGATGCTTGATGATTGTTTTGAGATATGGAGATTGTGATACTAGAGTCATGCTAGTTGAGTGGTTATGAATTTGAGAAATACTTGTGTTGAAGTTTGTGATTCCCGTAGCATGCACGTATGGTGAACCGTTATGTGATGAAGTCGGAGCATGATTTATTTATTGATTGTCTTCCTTATGAGAGGCGGTCGGGGACTAGCGATGGTCTTTTCCTACCAATCTATCCCCCTAGGAGCATGCGCGTAATACTTTGCTTTGATAACTTGTATATTTTTGGAATAAGTATGTGAGTTCTTTATGACTAATGTTGAGTTCATGGATTATACACACTCTCACCCTTCCACCTTTGCTAGCCTCTCTAGTACCGCGCAAATTTCGTCGGTACTATAAACCCACCATATACCTTCCTCAAAACAGCCACCATACCTACCTATTATGGCATTTCCATAGCCATTCCGAGATATATTGCCATGCAACTTTCCACCCTTCCGTTTATTATGACACGCTCCATCATTGTCATATTGCTTAGCATGATCATGTAGTTGACATTGTATTTGTGGCAAAGCCACCGTTCATAATTCTTTCATACATGTCACTCATGCATCACTGCACATCCCGGTACACCGCCGGAGGCATTCATATAGAGTCATATCTTGTTCTAAGTATCGAGTTGTAATTCTTGAGTTGTAAGAAAAATAAAAAGTGTGATGATCATCATTATTAGAGCATTGTCCCAGTGAGAAAAGGATGATGGAGACTATGATTCCCCCACAAGTCGGGATGAGACTCCGGACGAAAATAAAAAAATAAAAGAGGCCAAAGAAGCCCGAATAAAAAAATAAAAAAGAGGCCATAAAAAAGAGAAGGCCCAAATAAAAAATAAAAAATAAAAAAATGAGAGAAAAAGAGAGAAGGGGCAATGCTACTATCCTTTTACCACACTTGTGCTTCAAAGTAGCACCATGATCTTCATGATAGAGAGTCTCCTATGTTGTCACTTTCATATACTAGTGGGAATATTTCATTATAGAACTTGGCTTGTATATTCCAATGAAGGGCTTCCTCAAAATGCCCTAGGTGTTCATGATCAAGCAAGTTGGATGCACACCCACTTAGTTTCTTTTTGAGCTTTCATATACTTATAGCTCTAGTGCATCCGTTGCATGGCAATCCCTACTCACTCACATTGATATCTATTGATGGGCATCTCCATAGCCCGTTGATACGCCTAGTTGATGTGAGACTATCTTCTCCTTTTTGTCTTCTCCACAACCACCATTCTATTCCACCTATAGTGCTATGTCCATGGCTCACGCTCATGTATTGCGTGAAGATTGAAAAAGTTTGAGAACATCGAGTATGAAACAATTGCTTGGCTTGTCATCGGGGTTGTGCATGATTTAAATACTTTGTGTGGTGAAGATGGAGCATAGCCACACTATATGATTTTGTAGGGATAGCTCTCTTTGGCCATGTTATTTTGAGAAGACATGATTGCTTAGTCAGTATGCTTGAAGTATTATTATTTGTATGTCAATATTAAACTTTTGTCTTGCATCTTTCGGATCTGAATATTCATATCACAAGTAAGAAGAATTACATTGAAATTATGCCAACTAGCATTCCACATCAAAAATTATCTTTTTTATCATTTACCTACTCGAGGACGAGCAGGAATTAAGCTTGGGGATGCTTGATACGTCTCCAACGTATCTATAATTTTTGATTGCTCCATGCTATATTATCTACTATTTTGAATGTTTATGGGCTTTATTATACACTTTTATATTACTTTTTGGACTAACCTATTAACCAGAGGCCCAGCCCAGATTTGCTGTTTTATGCCTATTTCAGTGTTTTGAAGAAAAGGAATATCAGACGGAGTCGAAACGGAACGAAATCAACTGGAGAAGTTATTTTTGGAAGGAAACACACCTGATGAACTTGGACCCCACGTCAGGGGAGACACGAGGTGCTCATGAGGGTGGGGGCGCCCCCCCTAGGGCGCGCCCCCTGTCTCGTGGGACCCCCGTGGCTCCTCCGACGTCCTCCCTGCACCCATATATACCCACGTGACCTAAAACTTCCAGAACGCATAATAGATCGGGAGTTCTGCCGCCAGAAGCCTCCGTAGCCACCGAAAACCAATCTAGACCCGTTCCGGCACCCTGCCGGAGGGGGCAATCCTTCCCCGCTGGCCATCTTCATCATCCCGGTGCTCTCCATGACGAGGAGGGAGTAGTTCTCCCTCGGGGCTGAGGGTATGTACCAGTAGCTATGTGTTTGATCTCTCTCTCTCTCGTGTTCTTGATTTGGCATGATCTTGATGTATCGCGAGCTTTTCTATTATAGTTGGATCTTATGTTTCTCCTCCCCCTCTTCTCTCTTGTAATGAATTGAGTTTCCCCTTTGAAGTAATCTTATCAGATTGAGTCTTTAATGATTTGAGAACACTTGATGTATGTCTTGCGGTGGATATCTATGGTGACAATGGGATACCGTGTGCCACTTGATGTATGTTATGGTGACCAACTTGCGGGTTCATGAACCTATGCATAGGGGTTGGCACACGTTTTCGTCGTGATTCTCCGATAGAACTTTTGGGCACTCTTTGAGGTCCTTTGTGTTGGTTGAATAGATGAATCTGAGATTGTGTGATGCATATCGTATAATCATACCCACGGATACTTGAGGTGACATTGGAGTATCTAGGTGACATTAGGGTTTTGGTTGATTTGTGTCTTAAGGTGTTATTCTAGTACGAACTCTAGGGCTGTTTGTGAAACTTATAGGAATAGCCCACCGGATTGATTGGAAAGAATAACTTTGAGGTGGTTTCGTACCCTACCATAATCTCTTCGTTTGTTCTCCGCTATTAGTGACTTTGGAGACTCTTTGTTGCATGTTGAGGGATAGTTATGTGATCCAATTATGTTAGTATTGTTGGGGGAACTTACACTAGCGAAAGTATGAACCCTAGGCCTTGTTTCCACACATTGCAATACCGTTTACGCTAACTTTTATCACTTGCTACCTTGATGTTTTTATAATTTCATATTACAAATACTCATATCTACTATCCATATACCACTTGTATCACCATCTCTTCGCCGAACTAGTGCACCTATACAATTTACCATTGTATTGGTTGTGTTGGGGACACAAGAGACTTTTTGTTATTTGGTTTCAGGGTTGCTTGAGAGAGACCATCTTCATCCTACGCCTCCTACAGATTGATAAACCTTAGGTCATCCACTTAAGGGAAATTTGCTACTGTCCTACAAACCTCTGCACTTGGAGGCCCAACAACGTCTACAAGAAGAAGGTTGTGTAGTAGACATCAGCTACTCATTTAAATCCGAGATTAATGGTTGTTCCATTTATATGAGAGATATGTTTTATGGTCATGCCCCGCTGGTCAATGGTTTATTTTTGTTTAATCTCGAACGTGATGTTACACATATTCATAGTGTGAATGAAAAAAGATGTAAGGTTGATAATGATAGTCCCACATACTTGTGGCACTGCCGCCTTGGTCACATTGGTGTCAAACGCATGAAGAAACTCCATGCAAATGGACTTTTGGAGACTCTTGATTATGAATCGTTTGACACGTGCGAACCATGCCTCATGGGCAAAATGAAAATGACTCCGTTCTCCGGAACAATGGAGCGAGCAACCAACTTATTGGAAATCATACATACTGATGTGTGCGGTCCAATGAGCGTTGAGGCTCACGGTGGCTATCATTATGTTCTCACCCTCACTGATGACTTAAGTAGATATGGGTATGTCTACTTAATGAAACACAAGTATGAGACCGTTGAAAAGTTCAAGGAATTTTAGAGTGAGGTAGAGAATCAACTTGACAGGAAAATAAAGTTCTTACGATCAGATCATGGAGGAGAATACTTGAGTCACGAGTTTGGCACACACTTAAGGAAATGTGGAATTGTTTCACAACTCACGCCGCCTGGAACACCTCAGCGAAATGGTGTGTCTGAACGTCGTAATCGCACTCTATTGGATATGGTGTGATCTATGATGTCTCTTACCGATCTACCGCTATCATTTTGGGGTTATGCTTTACAGACTGCCGCATTCACTTTAAATAGGGCTCCGTCAAAATCCGTTGAGACGACACCGTATGAATTATGGTTTGGAAAGAAACCTAAGCTGTCGTTTCTGAAAGTTTGGGGATGCGATGCTTATGTCAAGAATTTCAACCTGAAAAGCTCGAACCCAAGTCAAAAAATGCGTCTTCATAGGATACCCTAAGGAAACTATCGGGTATACCTTCTACCTCAGATCCGAAGCCAAGATCTTTGTTGCCAAGAATGGATCCTTTCTAGGGAAAGAGTTTCTCTCGAAAGAAGTAAGTGGGAGGAAAGTAGAACTTGATGAGGTACTGCCTCTTGAACCGGAAAGTAGCCTAACTCAGGAAGATATTTCTGTGGTGCCTGCACCGACTAGAGAGGAAGTTAATGATGATGATCATGAAACTTCAGATCAAGTTTCTACTGAACTTCGTAGGTCCACGAGGACACATTCTGCACCATAGTGGTATGACAACCATGTCTGGAAATCATGTTGTTAGACAACGGTGAACCTTCAAACAATGAAGAAGCGATGGCGGGCCCGGATTCCAATAAATGGCTTGAAGCCATGAAATCCGAGATAGGATCCATGTATGAAAACAAAGTATGGACCTTGACAGACTTGCCTGATGATTGGTAAGCCATAGAAAATAAATGGATCTTTAAGAAGAAGACTGACGCGGATGGTAATGTGACCATCTATAAGGCTCAGCTTGTCGCTAAGGGTTATCGACAAGTTCAAGGGGTTGACTACGATGAGTCCTTCTCACCGTAGAGAAGCTGAAGTCCGTCCGAATCATTTTAGCCATTGCCGCATTCTATGATTATGAGATATGGCAAATGGACGTCAAAACAGCATTCCTTAATGGTTTCCTTATGGAAGAATTGTATATGATGCATCCGGAAGGTTTTGTCGATCCTAAGAATGCTGACAAGGTATCCAAGCTCCAGCGCTCAATCTATGGGCTGGTGCAAGCATCTCGAAGTTGGAACATTCGCTTTGATGAGATGATCAAAGTGTTTGGGTTTACGCAGACTGATGCGTCTCCAACATATCTATAATTTTGATTGCTCCATGCTATTATATTATCTATTTTGGATGTCAATGGGCTTTGTTTTACACTTTTATATCATTTTTAGGACTAACCTATTAACCGGAGGCCCAACCCAAATTGCTTTTTTTCCTATTTCAGTGTTTCACAGAAAAGGAATATCAAACGAAGTCCAAACGGAATGAAATATTCGAGAACGTGATTTTCTCAACAAACGTGATCCAGGAGACTTGGAGTGGGCGTCAAGAAACAACCGAGGAAGCCACGAGGCTGGGGGCACGCCTACCCCCCTGGGAGTGCCCTCCACCCTTGTGGTCCCCTTGTTGCTCCACCGACCTACTTCTTCCTCCTACATATATCCACGTACCCCCCAAACATCCAGGAGCACCACGAAAACCTAATCCCACCGCCACAACCTTCTGTACCCGAGTGATCCCATCTTGGGGCCTTTTCCGGAGCTCTGCCGGAGGGGGCATTGATCACGGAGGGCCTCTACATCAACTCCATGGCCTCTCTGGTGATGTGTGAGTAGTTTACTTCAGACCTACGGGTCCATAGTTATTAGCTAGATGGCTTCTTCTCTCTCTTTGGATCTCAATACAAAGTTCTCCTTGATCTTCTTGGAGATCTATTTGATGTAATCTTCTTTTGCGGTGTGTTTGTCGAGATCCGATGAATTGTGGGTTTATGATCAAGTTTATCTATGAACAATATTTGAATCTCCTCTGAATTCTTTTATGTATGATTGGTTTATCTTTGCAAGTCTCTTCAAATTATCAGTTTGGTTTGACCTACTAGATTGATCTTTCTTGCAATGGGAGAAGTGCTTAGCTTTGGGTTCAATCTTGCGGTGTCCTTTCCCAGTGACAGCAGGGGCAGCAAGGCACGTATTGAATTGTTGCCATCGAGGATAAAAAGATGGGGTTTATATCATATTGCATGAGTTTATCCCTCTACATCATGTCATCTTACTTAAAGCATTACTCTGTTCTTATGAACTTAATACTCTAGATGCATGCTGGATAGCGGTCGATGTGTGGAGTAATAGTAGTAGATGCAGAATCGTTTCGGTCTACTTGTTGCGGATGTGATGCCTATATACATGATCATACCTAGATATTCTCATAACTATGCTCAATTCTATCAATTGCTCGACAGTAATTCGTTTACCCACCGTAATACTTATGCTGAGAGGAGCCACTAGTGAAACCTATGGCCCCCGGGTCTATCTTCCATCATATTAATCTTTCAACACTTAGTTATTTCTATTGTCGTTTATTTTACTTTGCATCTTGATTCCTTTTTATCATAAAAATACCAAAAATATTATCTTATCATATCTATCATATCTCACTCTCGTAAGTGACCGTGAAGGGATTGACAACCCCTTTATCACGTTGGTTGCAAGGTTCTTATTTGTTTGTGTAGGTGCGTGGGACTCGAGCGTGATCTCCTACTGTATTGATACCTTGGTTCTCAAAAACTGAGGGAAATACTTATGCTACTTTACTGCATCACCCTTTCCTCTTCAAGGGAAAACCAACGCAGTGCTCAAGAGGTAGCAAGAAGGATTTCTGGCGCCGTTGCCGGGGAGATTCGCGCCAAGTCAAGTCAAGATTTGACTCTCGGCAACAAGCCATTTCTGGCACCGTTGTCGACGTCTACGCACAAGTCAAGACATATCAAGTGGCCATCACAAACTCTTATCCCTCGCATTACATTATTTTCCATTTGCCTCTCGTTTTCCTCTCCCCCACTTCACCCTTGCCGTTTTATTCGCCCTCTCTTTTTCCGTTCGCCTCTTTTTCGCTTGCTTCTTGTTTGCTCGTGTGTTGGATTGTTTGCTTGTCACGATGGCTCAAGATAATACAAAATTGTGTGACTTTACCAATACCAACAACAATGATTTTCTTAGCACTCCGATTGCTCCTCTTACCGATGCTGAATCTTGTGAAATTAATGCTACTTTGTTGAATCTTGTCATGAAAGATCAATTCGCCGGCCTTCCTAGTGAAGATGTCGCTACCCATCTAAATAGCTTTGTTTATTTGTGTGATATGCAAAAGAAGAAAGATGTGGACAATGATATTGTTAAATTGAAGCTATTTCCTTTTTCCCTTAGAGATCATGCTAAAGCTTGGTTTTCGTCTTTGCCTAAAAATAGTATTGATTCATGGAATAAGTGCAAAGATGCTTTTATCTCTAAGTATTTTCCTCCCACTAAAATCATCTCTCTTAGAAACAATATTATGAATTTTAAGCAACTTGATCATGAACACGTTGCACAAGCTTGGGAGAGGATGAAATTGATGATACATAACTGCCCTACACATGGTTTGAATCTTTGGATGATTATACAAAAAATTTATGCCGGATTGAATTTTGCTTCTAGAAATCTTTTAGATTTGGCTGCGGGAGGCACTTTTATGGAAATCACTTTAGGAGAAGCTACTAAACTCCTAGATAATATTATGGTTAATTATTCTCAATGGTACACCGAAAGATCTACTAGTAAAAAAGTGCATGCAATTGAAGAAATTAATGTTTTGAGTGGAAAGATGGATGAACTTATGAAATTGTTTCCTAATAAGAGTGTTTCCTCTGATCCTAATGATGTGCCTTTGTCTACCTTGACTGAGAATAGTAATGAATCTATGGGTGTGAATTTTGTTGGTAGGAACAATTTTGGTAATAACGCGTATAGAGGTAATTTTAATTCTAGGCCGTTTCCTAGTAATTCCTGTAATAATTATGGTAATTGCTACAGCAATTCTTATGGAAATTTTAATAAGATGCCCTCTGAATTTGAGACTAGTGTTAAGGAGTTTATGAATTCACAAAATAATTTCAATGCTTTGCTTGAAGAAAAATTGCTTAAGGTTGATGAGTTGGCTAGGAACGTTGATAGAATTTCTCTTGATGTTGATTCTTTGAAACTTAGATCTATTCCACCTAACCATTATATCAATGAGTCTCTCAAAGCCATGAGAATTTCCATTGATGAGTGCAAAGAAAGAACCGCTAGGATGCGTGCTAAGAAAGATTGCTTTGTGAAAGCGTGTTCTTCTAGTTTTCATGATAATAAAGATGAAGATCTAAAAGTGATTGATGTGTCTCCTATTAAATATTTGTTTTTCAATATGAATCTTGATAATGATGGGACTGAAGATGATCCACCTTTACCTAGAAGGCGTTCCAAAAATTCGGAGTTTTTAGATCTTGATGCAAAAATTGGTAAAAGTGGGATTGAAGAGGTTAAAACTTTAGATATCAATGAACCTACTATTTTGGATTTCAAGGAATTTAATTATGATAATTGTTATTTGATAGATTGTATTTCCTTGTTGCAATCCATGCTAAATTCTCCTCATGCTTATAGTCAAAATAAAGCTTTTACTAGACATATCATTGATGCTTTGATGCAATCTTATGAAGAAAAACTAGAGTTGGAAGTTTCTATCCCTAGAAAACTTTATGATCAGTGTGAACCTACAATAAAAATTAAAATTAAATATCATGAGTGCTATGCTTTGTGTGATTTGGGTGCTAGTGTTTCCACGATTCCAAAAACTTTGTGTCATTTGCTAGGTTTCCGTGATTTTGATGATTGTTCTTTAAACTTGCACCTTGCGGATTCCACTATTAAGAAACCTATGGGAAGAATTAATGATGTTCTTATTTTTTCAAATAGGAACTATGTGCCCGTAGATTTCATTGTTCTTGATATAGATTGCAATCCTTCATGTCCTATTATTCTTGGTAGACCTTTCCTTAGAACGATTTGTGCAATTATTGATATGAAGGAAGGGAATATTAGATTCCAATTTCTGTTAAGGAAAGTTGAGGGAGTCCTGGATTAGGGGGTGTCTGGATGGCCGGACTATACCTTCAGCCGGACTCCTGGACTATGAAGATACAAGATTGAAGACTTCGTCCCGTGTCCAAAAGGGACTTTCCTTGGCGTGGAAGGCAAGCTTGGCGATACAGATATGTAGATCTCCTACCATTGTAACTGACTTTGTGTAACCCTAACCCTCTCCAGTGTCTATATAAACCGGGGGGTTTTAGTCCGTAGGACAACATACAGAACAACAATCATACCATAGGCTAGCTTCTAGGGTTTAGCCTCTCCGATCTCGTGGTAGATCTACTCTTGTACTACCCATATCATCAATATAAATCAAGCAGGACGTAGGGTTTTACCTCCATCAAGAGGGCCCGAACCTGGGTAAAACTTCGTGTCCCTTGCCTCCTGTTACCATCCGTCCTAGATGCACAGTTCGGGACCCCCTACCCGAGATCCGCTGGTTTTGACACCGACATTGGTGCTTTCATTGAGAGTTCCTCTGTGTCGTCGCCGTGAGGCTTGATGGCTCCTACGATCATCAATAGCGATGCAGTCCAGGGTGAGACCTTCCTCCCCGGACAGATCTTCGTCTTTGGCGGCTTCGCACTGTGGTCCAATTCACTTGGCCGTCTGGAGCAGATCGAAAGCTATGCCCCTGGCCGTCAGGTCAGATTTGGAAGTTTAAACTACACGGCTGACATCCGCGGGGACTTGATCCTCGACGGATTCGAGCCACTGCCGAGCGCGCCGCACTGTCACGACGAGCATGATCTAGCTATGCCGCCGAACAGTGCCCTGGAGGCCGCACCCACATCAGCTTCGACCCTTAATTCGGAGCCAACTGCGCCGATCGAGGATGGGTGCTTGGACGCCGCCTCGGGGGCTGTGATCCCAACGGCGATCGAGCCGAATACCAGCCCCGCACTCCGCGATACTCATGACTCCAAGGAGCCGGACTCCTCTCCGGACTCCGAACCCTCCGTGCCCCTGCCGATCGAATCCGATTGGGCGCCGATCATGGAGTTTACTGCCGTGGACATCTTTCAGCACTCGCCTTTCGGCGATATTCTGAAGACACTAAAGTCTCTCTCTTTATCAGGAGAGCCCTGGCCGGACTACGGCCAGCAAGGTTGGGATGCGGACGATGAAGAAATTCAAAGCCCACCCACCACCCACTTTTTAGCCACTGTCGACGATTTAACCGACATGCTTGACTTCGACTCCGAAGACATCGACGGTATGGACACCGATGCAGGAGACGATGAAGAACCAGCGCCTATTAGGCCCTGGAAACCCACCTCGTCATATGACATATACATGGTGGACACCCCAAAAGAAGGAGATGGCGACGGAACAGCGGAGGATGACCCCTTCAAGAAACAGCCTAAGCGCCGGCGTCAGCGCCGCCGCTCAAAATCCCGCCAAAGCAAATACGGTGACTCCAGCACGGGATATAATAATACTCCAAAGAGTGCCGAAGAAAACCCCCTCCAGCAAGATCCAGCACAGGAGGATGGAGAAGCCAGCCCTCATGAGAGAGTGGCAGACAAAGAGGTCGAGCACGATAATTATACCCTCCCTCCGAAGACGAGGCAAGCCTCGACGACGACGAATTCGTCGTGCCAGAGGATCCCGCCGAGCAAGAGCGTTTTCAACACAGGCTTATGGCCACGGCAAGAAGCCTCAAGAAAAAACAGCAACAACTGAAGTCCTTGCGGCCGAAGAGCATAAACTCGAACGCCCCTCCAAGACTACCCAAAGCACAGGTTGCTACCCCGATTAGAGGAGGAAGCACTTAAACCTATATCACCAGCACTTGATACGGCCGACCGGCCACCTCGTGGCCGCGACAGAGAGGCCTCTCGGCCCTCCACTCAAGCCGCACCCCGTACCAAGGCACGGGAAAGTGTGCCAGACCTGCGAGATATGTTGGAGGACAAGGCAAGGCAAACAAGTTCGATCTACGGATAGCATGGGTGCCCCATGACTCGAGGCGGTAACCGTCACGCCGGACACAAATCCGGTAGGGCCGAACACAGTAGACAAAGCTCATTGGAGCTACGTCGTGATATAGCCCAGTACAGAGGCGCCGCACACCCACTATGCTTCACAAACGAAGTAATGGATCATCAAATCCCTGAGGGTTTCAAACCCGTAAACATCAAATCATATGATGGCACAACAGATCCTGCGGTATGGATCGATGATTATCTCCTTCATATCCATATGGCCCGCGGCGATGATCTCCACGCCATCAAATACCTCCCACTCAAGCTCAAAGGACCAGCTCGGCATTGGCTTAACAGCTTGCCAGCAGGATCAATCGGTTGTTGGGAGGACCTGGAAGCCGCATTCCTCGACAATTTCCAGGGCACTTATGTGCGACCACCAGACGCCGATGACCTAAGCCACGTAATTCAGCAGCCAGAGGAATCGGCCAGGCAATTCTGGACACGGTTCCTAACAAAGAAAGATCAAATAGTCGACTGTCCGGACGCTGAGGCCCTAGCAGCCTTCAAGCACAATATCCGTGACGAGTGGCTTACCCGGCACCTTGGACAGGAAAAGCCGAAATCTATGGCAGCACTCACGACACTCATGACCCGCTTTTGCGCGGGAGAAGACAGCTGGCTTGCTCGTAGCAACAATATGACCAAGAACCCTGGTAATTCGGATACCAGGGACAGTAGTGGCAGGTCGCGTCGCAATAAGCAGAAGTGCCGCACTAACGGTGACAATGCTGAGGATACGGCAGTTAATGCCGGATTCAGAGGCTATAAATCCGGTCAGCAGAAAAAGCCATTCAAAAGAAATCCTAGGGGCCCGTCCAGTTTGGACCGAATACTCGACCGCTTGTGCTAGATACATGGCACCCCCGAAAAGCCGGCCAATCACACCAATAGGGATTGTTGGGTGTTCAAGCAGGCAGGCAAGTTAAATGCCGAAAATACAGACAAGGGGCTGCATAGCGATGACGACGAAGAGCCCCGGCCGCCGAACAACAGTGGACAGAAGGGTTTTCCCCCACAAGTGCGGACGGTGAACATGATATACGCAACCCACATCCCCAAGAGGGAGCGGAAGCGCGCGTTAAGGGACGTATACACGGTAGAGCCAGTCGCCCCAAAGTTCAACCCATGGTCCTCCTGCCTGATCACCTTTGATCGAAGGGACCATCCCACTAGCACCCGTCATGGCGGATTCGCCGCATTGGTTCTAGACCCAATCATTGAAGGATTTCATCTCACTAGAGTCCTTATGGACGGCGGCAGCAGCCTGAACCTGCTTTACCAGGATATAGTACGGAAAATGGGCATAGATCCCTCGAGGATTAAGCCCACCAAAACAACCTTTAAAGGCGTAATACCATGTGTAGAGGCCAACTGTACAGGCTCAGTCACACTTGAAGTGGTCTTCGGATCTCCGGATAATTTCAGAAGCGAGGAGCTAATCTTCGACATAGTCCCATTCCGCAGTGGCTATCACGCACTGCTCGGGCGAACCGCATTTGCCAAGTTCAATGCGGTACCGCACTACGCATACCTTAAGCTCAAGATGCCAGGCCCTCGAGGAGTAATTACGGTTAATGGAAACACCAAACGCTCTCTCCAAATGGAGGAACACACGGCGGCCCTTGCTGCGGAAGTACAAAGCAGCCTCTCCAGGCAGTTCTCCAGTCCGGCCATTAAACGTCCGGACACCGTCAAGCGCGCCCGGATTAACCTACAACAAGACCGCTTGGCACGTTCTGAGCAGGCGTAGCAATGCGGCCCCAACCCCAGCCCTCACAAAAATGCGACACCAGTACTTCGCGTACATAACTACGCTCTAGAAATACCATGGGTGCAGGGGGAGGGGCACCATCACGGCACGCCCGAAACACGGCTTAAACCGCACCAGGGGCTGCCGATTTTTTAATTTTCTCTTACTTTCAGGACTCCACTCTTCGGAAGGCCTGTTCGGAAGTTCAATTGCCGCACAAACGATGCAAGAACCAGGGAAGCAGACAAGCCATGCCGCATTACGGAACTACCAGGTGGTCTCTATCACGAGCAGTATACCTGTTTCGCTTACCATTCCGCAGCCTGCCCTGGAACGGACACGTTAAATAGTCCAACCTTTTGCTTATCGCATTATTTGTATCGTTCTGCTTCGATCGCAGCCCTTTTTAATAAACAATGCATAGCTTCTGTCTATTTTTGCATTACTCTTTTTTTTACAAATATATGTTCCTTAACGACATGTTGCACCCGTACACTTTGGTACGGCCAAAATACGCCAGGGGCTTTAGTACCCCTCAATATGGTGTGAGAAGTCCGAACACTTTAACAAGTGTGGCACCCCGAACTTATAGCATTATATGCATCGGCTACGAATCATGTCTTGGGTCAATAGTTGGGTTTGCCTGACTCCTATGTTTTGGTGCCTTACGTTCCGCTATATCGGCTAAGGTAGCACTAGGAGAACTACTGCGATTGTGCCCCAGTTGAGCTGGGTCGAGCACCTCAGTAGAGAAAGCTAAAACTGACTGTCATGATGAAGCGAGAGCTGGTCGCTGTTCGAGAGGTTTTTCGAGTCCCTAAAGACTTATGTCGCTTAGAGCGAGGAGTCGGCTCTGTCCGACCAAGGCGTGGATAGCGCCCCGAACTCGGTCTTCCAAATACCAGGGGCTTCACCAAAATTTAAAATTATAGAATTCTATGGCTAAGTGAGAGTGTTCAAGCATTAGTCTGATTGCCTTGTTCGTTGTGCTGAGCGCCTCCCTCAAAGGACCCAAACATGGGAAAAAGAGCGCTCAAGTTTATCCCCGAACACCCCAGCACTAGCGGCACGGGGGCAGAAGCCGACGACTCGCCATCTCTCAGAATTGATAAACAGCCGCACAGAAGGTAATATTTTAAATTCTAACAGCATTTCTTAGCGCATATGAACAAGTTTTCAGCGCACAGGACAAAACGAGCGAGTTTTACTCAAAAATTACATCCCTGCAACACTCATCCGCCACAAGGCAGGCACCCTTCAAAACATCCTTATAATAATTCTCAGGCTTTCAATGCTCCTTCCCCGGCGGTGGCCCGTCCTTCACAAGCTTCTCAGCATCCAGCTTGCCCCAGTGCACCTTAGCATGGGCAAGGGCCCTACGGGCACCTTCAATGCAGACGGAGCGCTTGATGACTTCGAGCCTTGGACAGGCCCCCACCAGCCGCCGCACCAGCTTGAAATAGCTCCTAGGCAGAGCCTCTCCAGGCCACAGCCAAACTATGAGGCCCTTCATGGCCTGTTCAGCCGCCATGTGGAGCTCGACCGGTTGCTTCAGCTGGTCGCTCAGGGGCACGGGGTGTCCGGCCTCAGCATACTGAGACCATAACACCTTCTCCGTCGAGCTGCCCTCCTCGGCTCGATAGAATGCGGCGGCATCGGACACGCTACGGGGAAGATCTGCGAATGCTCTTGGAGAGCTCCAGATTCGGGTAAGTAACAAGTAACTTACGTTTACGTGTTTGCTTTGCATAAAGAATGCCTTACCCGCCGCTATCTTTTTCACCTCATCCAACTCCTGGAGGGTCTTCTGGGATTCGGCCTTGGCAGACTTGGCATTTTCAATAGCCACCGCGAGCTCGGACGCTCGCGTCTTTGAGTCAAGCTCCAAACTCTCATGTTTTCCATGAGTGCCTGGAGCTCCTGCCGCACCTTGCCAACCTTGGCCTCATACTTCTCCCGCTCGGTGCGCTCCGTGGCCGCCCTCTTCTTGGCCTCAAGCAGCGCTTGCTTAAGGGTCGCCACCTCAGACGTGGACCCTACAATAGCCATGATAATCCTGTCATTTTTTGCAATTGCACCCTTTTTTATATATATATTTAAACAAGGTATTTCTTACCTTCCTTGTCCTCGAGCTACTTCTTGGCACGCCCGAGCTCTTGCTCGGACTGCTCGAGGTTTTGCTTTAGCGTGTCCACTTCCGCAGTCAGTGCGGCGGACACCAGCAGAGAAGCCTGCATACGCGTATTGACTCCTTTTTGTTAGACTCCTGCGAATTTTATTTGATCCTCTATTCGGCTTTTCTCCCCGAACGCCAAACAGAGCATCAGGGGCTACTGTCTATGCGGTAATATTATTTACACATTCTTTACTTACCTCAAAGCCTGTTAAAAGGCTAGTACAAGCTTCAGTCAGTCCGCTCTTGGCGGACTGAACCTTATGGACCACCGCACTCATAATGGTGCGGTGCTCCTCGTCGATGGAGGCGCCTTCGAGCACCTCCAACAGATTGTCCGGCGCCTCCGGTTGGACGGGGGTCACCGGCACGGTGGGCTTGCTCCTCTTGGAAGGAGGTCGCCCGCCGGACTCTAAAACCTTTGAAGGTTCCGGAGCGGTGTCCGGCCTAGAGCCGGACTTGGAGCCCTGGGGGGTTCTATCCCCTTCACTCCTGGGGTCCGGGAGGTCGCCTTGCGGCGCCTCCAGGACAACCTCCTCCTGGCTTGGAACCTGTTGGGACAACACTTCGGTGTCGTCCGTAGGGCGGGGGGAGGAAGCCGTCGGAAGTGAATTCACATCCGACGAGTCCAGTGAACTGCTCGACGATGCATCGAGCCGGTGTTTGGGTGGGCTGCATAAACATATTCGACATAAGGGAAAGTTGTGCAATAAAGGAATACTATGAAGTACTCTGGTATCCGGATACTTACGATTTAGCCAGGGGCTTGGCCCTGAGCAGCCACTCCTCTCCGCCATCGTCGGCGTCGGTGGAGTAGTCCGGAGGAAGGGTTTTCCCCTTCTTGGACCCTTCGGCCTCCCCAGTTGGGGCGGCCTTCCTTTTCTTCCCTTCCCCTGCTGGAGGGGGAGGGGTCTCTTCTTCCTCCTCCTCGTCTTCATGGGAGGAGTGCGTCTTGGAGTCGTCGGATGAGGGATCCGACACCTCCAGGCGTCGGGCACTCTTTCGAGTCCCCGTGGCCTTCTTCTTGGCCTTCTTCTCTGGCACCACATGGGGTGCCGGAACCAGCAGCTTCGCCAAACGAGCGTCCGCTGGGCCTTCGGGCAAAGGAGCCGGACAGTTGATCTGTCCGGACGTCTCCTGCCAATCCTGTCAAAGGTAAGGGAGCTTAGATCCCGCATGGAGTCAAACTATGAAAAACTGATACCCTGTAAAAGGTAAAAACAGCTTACCGCATGAGCGTGACGCTGCGTACTGAATCCGCGATCCTCGGTAGCGGATGCAGGGGCCTCGGCGCCCTTGAAAAGCACCTTCCAGGCATCTTCGTACGTCGTTTTGAAGAGCCTGCTCAGAGTTCGGTGCCGCGCCGGGTCGAACTCCCAAAGGTTGAAAGCCCGTTGTTGACACAAGAGGATCCGGCGGATGAGCATAACCTGGACTACGTTGACAAGTTTGAGCTTCTTGTCCACCAGGGTTTGGACGCATGTTTGGAGTCTGGTCAGCTCTCCTTTTTTACCCCACGACAGGCCCGTCTCCTTGCAGGAGGTGAGCCGCGTAGGGGGGTCCGGATCGGAACTCGGGGGCTGCGACCCATTCAGGGTCGCGCGGCTCGGTGATGTAAAACCACCCCGATTGCCACCCCTTCAGGGTCTCCACAAAGGAGCCCTCGAGCCATAAGACGTTGGGCATCTTGCCCACCATGGCGCCTCCGCACTCCGCCTGGTTGCCGCGCACCACCTTCGGCTTGACATTGAAAGTCTTGAGCCATAGGCCGAAATGGGGGCGGATGCGGAGGAAAGCCTCGCACACGACGATAAATGCCGAGATGTTGAGGACAAAGTTCGGAGCCAGATCGTGGAAATCCAGGCCATAGTAGAACATGAGCCCCCGGACAAATGGGTGGAGAGGGAAGCCCAGTCCGCGGAGGAAATGGGGGAGGAACACCACCCTCTCATGGGGCCTAGGGGTGGGGATGAGCTGCCCCTCTTCAGGAAGCCGGTGCGCAACGTCGTTAGACAAGTATCCGGCCTTCCTTAGTCTTTTGATGTGTCCCTCCGTAACAGAGGAGACCATCCACTTGCCTCCCGCTCCGGACATGGCTGGAGAAGGTTGAGGTGGGGAGTGCGGACTTGGGCGCTGGAGCTCAGGTGCGCAAGAATGGATAGGCAAAGGAGGAAGAATGCGTAGGTGAAAAGGTGGATCCTTATCCCCTTATATGGGTGGACGCAACTATGTGTCCCCACCAACATGGTAAAACTCGCTTATCCCCAAGCGCCATAATCAATGGCGCGGTTGGGTTACCCACGCCCGTATTGATGAGAATCCTGGAATAAGGGGACACGATCTCTGCTTCGACAAGACGTGCCAAGGAAACCGCCTCACATGACGTGCTGAGGTGCGATAATAAAACGATTCGAATAAAGGCTTGGCCGTGGTGCGTCACAGTACGGAATACGTCAGCAGATTAGATTTGTGAAAATATTATTCTCTCTATGGCAATATGTGGAAACTTATTTTGCAGAGCCGGACACTATCTTTGTGTTCAAAATCTTCTATGAAGTACTTGGAGGAGGAACCCGCCTTGCAATGCCGAAGACAAACTGCGCGCCGGACTTGTCGTCATTGAAGCCTGGTTTAGGGGCTACTGAGGGAGTCCTGGATTAGGGGGTGTTCGGATGGCCGGACTATACCTTCAGCCGGACTCCTGGACTTTCCTTAGCGTGGAAGGCAAGCTTGGCGATACGGATATGTAGATCTCCTACCATTGTAACCGACTTTGTGTAACCCTAACCCTCTCCGGTGTCTATATAAACCGGGGGGTTTTAGTCCGTAGGACAACATACAGAACAACAATCATACCATAGGCTAGCTTCTAGGGTTTAGCCTCTCCGACCTCGTGGTAGATCTACTCTTGTACTACCCATATCATCAATATGAATCAAGCAGGACGTAGGGTTTTACCTCCATCAAGAGGGCCCGAACCTGAGTAAAACTTCGTGTCCCTTGCCTCCTGTTACCATCCGGCCTAGATGCACAGTTCGGGACCCCCTACCCGAGATCCGCTGGTTTTGACACCGACAAAAGGCATGGAACACTTCCCTAGAAATAAAATAAAATTACCATATGAATCTATTATGAGAGCCACTTATGGATTGCCTACCAAAGATGGCAATACCTAGATCGATCCTTGCTTTTATGCCTAGCTAGGGGCATTAAACGATAGCGCTTGTTGGGAGTCAACCCAATTTTTTTTTATTCCTTGCTTTTTGCTCCTGTTTAGTAATAAATAATTTATCTAGCCTCTGTTTCGTTTGTGTTTTTTGTGTTTAATTAGTGTTTGTGCCAAGTACAACCGTTGGGAAGACTTGGGGGAAGTCTTTTTGATCTTGCTGTAAAAACAGAAACTTTAGCGCTCACGAGAATTGCTACCATTTTTATTTGGAAAGTGATATTTAGTAAATTATTTTTTAAAATGATTAATAGATAAATTCCTCACGTCCAGAAATTTATTTTAGAATTTTTGGGGTTCCAGAAGTTTGCGTTAGCTACAGATTACTACAGACTGTTCTGTTTTTGACAGATTCTGTTTTTCGTGTGTTGTTTGCTTATTTTTATGAATCTATGGCTAGTAAAAGAGTTTATAAACCATAGAGAAGTTGGAATACAGTAGTTTTAACACCAATATAAATAAAGAATGAATTCACTACAGTACCTTGAAGTGGTGTTTTGTTTTCTTTCGCTAACGGAGCTCACAAGATTTTCTATTTTGAGTTTTGTGTTGTGAAGTTTTCAAGTTTTGGGTAAAGATTTGATGGATTATGGAACAAGGAGTGACAAGAGCCTAAGCTTGGGGATTCCCATGGCACACCAAGGTAAAATTCAAGGACACCAAAAAGCCTAAGCTTGGGGATGCCCCGGAAGTCATCCCCTCTTTTGTCTTCGTCTATCGATAACTTTACTTGGAGCTATATTTTTATTCATCACATGATATGTGTTTTGCTTGGAGCGTCTTGTATGGTTTGAGTCTTTGCTTTTTAGTTTACCACAATCATCCTTGCTATACATACCTTTTGAGAGAGACTCACATGATTTGAAATTTATTAGAATACTCTATGTGCTTCACTTATATCTTTTGAGCTATATAGTTTTTGCTCTAGTTCTTCACTTATATCTTTTAGAGCACGGTGGTGGTTTTATTTTATAGAAATAGTTGATCTCTCATGCTTCACTTATATTATTTGGGGAGTCCTTTAGAACAACATGGAAATTTGCTTTAATATAAAAACTTTCATAGAAGTGCATTGAATACTATGAGAAGTTTGATACTTGATAATTGTTTTGAGATATGGAGATGGCGATATTAGAGTCATGCTAGTCGAGTAGTTGTGAATTTGAGAAATACTTGTGTTGAAGTTTATGATTCCCGTAGAATTCACGTATGTTGAACCGTTATGTGATGAAGTCGGAGCATGATTTATTTATTGATTGTCTTCCTTATGAGTGGCAGTCGGGGACGAGTGATGGTCTTTTCCTACCAATCTATCCCCCTAGGAGCATGCACGTAATACTTTGTTTCGATAAATAATAGATTTTTGCAATAAGTATGTGAGTTCTTTATGACTAATTATGAGTCCATGGATTATACGCACTCTCACCCTTCCACCATTGCTAGCCTCTCTACTATCGCGCAACTTTCGTCGGTACCATAAACCCACCATATACCTTCCTCAAAACAGCCACCATACCTACCTATTATGGCATTTCCATAGCCATTCCGAGATATATTGCCATGCAACTTTCCATCATTCCGTTATTATGACACGCTTCATCATTTTCATATTGCTTGCATGATCATGTAGTTGACATCGTATTTGTGGTAAAGCCACCGTTCATAATTCTTCATACATGTCACTCATGCATCATTGCACATCCCGGTACACCACCGGAGGCATTCACATAGAGTCATATTTTGTTCTAAGTATCGAGTTGTAATTCTTGAGTTTTAAGTAAATAAAGTGTGATGATCATCATTATTAGAGCATTGTCCCAATTGAGGAAAGGATGATGGGGACTATGATTCCCCCGTAAGTCGGGATGAGACTCCAGACGAAAAAAAGAGAAAAGAGGCCAAAAAGAAAAAAGAAAAAAAGAAGGGCCAAATAAAAAAATGAGAGAAAAAGAGAGAAGGGACAATGCTACTATCCTTTTTCCACGCTTGTGCTTCAAAGTAGCACCATGATCTTCATGATAGAGAGTCTCCTATGATATCACTTTCATATACTAGTGGGAATTTTTCATTATAGAACTTGGCTTGTATATTCCAATGATGGGCTTCCTCAAAATGCCCTAGGTCTTCATGAGCAAGCAAGTTTGATGCACACCCACTTAGTTTCTTCCATTGAGCTTTCATATACTTATAGCTCTAGTGCATCCGTTGCATGGCAACCCCTACTCACTCACATTGATATCTATTGATGGGCATCTCCATAGCCCGTTGATACGCCTAGTTGATGTGAGACTATCTTCTCCTTTTTTTGTCTTCTCCACAACCACCATTCTATTCCACATATAGTGCTATATCCATGGCTCATGCTCATATATTGCGTGAAGATTGAAAAAGTTTGAGAACATTAAAAGTATGAAACAATTGCTTGGCTTGTCATCGGGGTTGTGCATGATTTAATATTTTGTGTGGTGAAGATAGAGCATAGCCAGACTATATGATTTTGTAGGGATAACTTTCTTTGGCCATGTTATTTTGAGAAGACATGATTGCTTAGTTAGTATGCTTGAAGTATTATTATTTCTATGTCAATATTAAACTTTTATCTTGAATCTTTCGGATCTGAACATTCATGCCACAATAAAGAAAAAATTACATTGAGAAATATGTTAGAAAGCATTCCACATGAAAAATTCTTCTTTTATCATTAACCTACTCGAGGACGAGCAGGAATTAAGCTTGGGGATGCTTGATACGTCTCCAACGTATCTATAATTTTTGATTGCTCCATGCTATTATATTATCTATTTTGGATGTTAATGGGCTTTATTTTACACTTTTATATCATTTTTAGGACTAACCTATTAACCGGAGGCCCAGCCCAAATTGTTGTTTTTTTCCTACTTGAGTGTTTCGCAGAAAAGGAATATCAAACGAAGTCCAAATGGAAGGAAACCTTCGGGAACGTGATTTTCACAACAAACATGATCCAGGAGACTTGGAGTGGGCGTCAAGAAACAACCGAGGAAGCCACGAGGCAGGGGGCGCGCCTACTGTCGTGGTTCTAACTCTGACAATGATGTAGGGGGGTAAGTATGGAGGGGCAAGATCTCAGCTATGGAGAAGTTGTAAGCACGCAAGGTTTACGAGTTTGGGCCCTTCTCAGAAGAAGTAATAGCCCTACGTCTCGGAGCCCGGAGGCGGTCGACTGGATTATGCGCGTGTGAATTACAGGGATGCGAACCCTACATACTGAGGAGGGGGTGGCTTATAGAGAGTTCGCCGGCCCCCTCCTGCCCTCAGTAATGCAGGGTTTAAGGTACATTTAGGGTTGGGCATTACTGGTAACGCCCCTAATAAAGTGTGATAATGACCATAAAGACTACTTAATAGCCGACCGTTTGCCTGCGGAGTGACTTTAGGTCTCCTGGCAGTCGAGTGGTTGGCTTCATGGTCGAGTGATAGCTTCTTGGTCGAATGTCTTGAACCCGTCGAGTGGGATACCTTCAAGTCGATTGAAAGGTGACTTCTTCCAGGGGTGTCCTTGGGTAGGGCTCCTTGGACAGGTCCGTGCCCCTACCCTAGGTACACAGCTTCATCATTAGCCCCCGAATGGATCGAGGTTAGAGTGGGGAAAGAGTTGGAGATCTTTCCGACTGGTTCTTTGGGCTACGTGAGCGCCTCGTTTTGGGCCAACCGTCACGGATGACGTCATCAACCTCTTTCAGTCGCCTTGATCCATTCTAGGCCTTTCGTCGAGTGAATTTCTTTATGTGTGACATACCGAGTGTCGGCGCGAGCGGGGTCTTCTGTTTTAGCAAGTTGTTCTGCGGCCTGCGGGTGTCGCGGGATTCGGATTTCGGGAAGCGCACGGGACGGGAGTGGCCGCAGTAATCGGAAGCGATAAAGTGGAAGCTCCTCGATCCTCGCGTCACCTTTTTCGCCACATACTGCGCGCGCGTCTGCTGCGGGATTTGACTGGATAGCCTGGGCCTACCAGTCAGCCACTCGGAAGCGGCCCCTTATAAGTTGCCGGCTCGGGGTTTCCAAACAGTGCGCTTCCTTCTTCCTCTCTCCCTTCGCGAGTTCCTCCGCCACCTCCATTCTCACCCTAGCGCCGCGGGTCCATGCAAGATTTGCCGGCGACGATGGCGAAGGACAAGACATCCTCCCTGCAGCGCGCGAAGAAGGCGGCGGCGCTGGGGAAAGGGAAGAGGTCCGCTCGAGGCGGATCCTCCTCAAGGTCTGCTCTGCCCCGAGGATGGATCCAAGGCGATTGGATGCCGTCGGTGATCCGGCAAGAAGATCTCGACGACATGGTCGAGGGGGGGGTCATTCCCCACGAAGCCGCGCGTCTCCCGGGGAGAGAGATCGAACCTCAGCCCCGCGACGGTGAGTGCGTGCTCCTAGCCACCCATGTTGACCACGGGTTTTCTCTGCCGCCCCATCCTTTTTTCCGGAGCTTCTTGAAATTCTTCGGAGCGCAGCTTCACCACTTCACTCCCAACTCCATCGTATACCTCGCTGCTTTCATTTCCATGTGTGAGGGTTTCTTGGGTTGCCGCCCCCATTGGGGTCTCTTCAAGCACATCTTTACCTGCGGTTCTCAATCGGTCAAGAAGGCCAAGTCGAGTGATGAAAGGACACAGGTGATCCAGCTGTGCGGGGGCCTGACGATCCAGACGAGGGGAAAGAGTTGTTTTCCATCTATCACTTTCCCGGAGTCGGTCCGTGGCTGGCAGGCGACCTGGTTCTACTGTCAAGATCAGGCGACCCCAGGACAGTCGACTGGTCTCCCCCCGTTCTCACTCGACCGAGCTGAAAAACCTGTTTCTCTGAAAGTGGCGCCAGAGGAAAGGGCCCAAGTCAAAGTGCTGGCCGGTCGAGTGGTTGAGCTTGTCCGTGAGGGCGTGACGGGTATGGATTTGCTGGAGGTCTTCCTCCGGAGGTGCATCCAACCGCTCCAGGCTCGTGACCACCCGATGTGGCTGTACTCGGGTCTCGACGACACCACTCGGATCCACCCGGAGGAGGTCACTGATGAGATGCTGGAGGGGTGGCTGTCGAGCATCACAGGAAACAAGGACAACCCCCGAGGAGCCAGGAGGGTAATTCCACTCAACAACTCGTATGACGTGGACCAGGTATGTCTTTATGCTCCTGATTGAGATCTTGTTTTTCTTCATTGGTCTTCTTTGAGTTGGTCTATTAACCTTTGTCTTGTCTGTTGTTTTTCTGGCGACTACTGAGATGTACTCGATGCCCAACGGGGCACAGGGGCCAACTAAGGAAGGGGAGGCGAGCGGAGGTGAGAGCGGGGACGATCAAGGCGAGTGGGAGTCCGATGGTGAAGGAGAGGGAGGCAACGACGTCGACTCCAGCGAAGAGGAGGAGGAGGAGGAGGTTGAACCCCCGCCCCCCCCGCCCGGAGGGGCGATCCAAGCTCACACACGATCCAGCGCGGGAGCGTGGTAGGGCGACTGCTCCTGTTGGGCAGTCGTCGAAACGCCCTCGGACCTCTTCTCCTACGCCGACTGGAAAGGCTCCCAAGCACCCACGCGCAGCGCCGTCCAAGCCGCCCAAGGCTCTGCCCAAGATGAAGATGGCCGTCCCCACCATTTCTGGGTAATAATAAAACTTGTTTTCCTTTGTTGACCGTGGACGGATCCTTGGTCGATCCATTGAGCCAACTGACTGACTTTCGAGGCTTGCAGTGCTGCTACTTCTGAGATCTCCGCCAAGGACGACGACCAAGAGATGGAGGATGCTATTACCTCCAACCCTGGTACGATTACTGACGTTCCGCTTTGAGTCAACTAAACATTTATTGCAACCCTGGTCGATTGAATGTTTCCCTTGTAGCCCCTCCTCATGTTATCGACCTCCCGGATGACGACGACAACGATCCGTTGAGAGTGAGGAGGCACAAGAGGGCGTCGGCTAACAAGACCCCCCAATCCGCTCCGGCGTCTGAGGCCGTAGCTCGGGATGGTGGTGACACCACTTGGGCTTCTGTGACCTTCGCCATTCCTCTGGCGAGTGTGCGGCCCTCGACATCGACTGCAGATCCGTCTTCGCTTTTTGCCGCATACCCCGTCCCTGAGGACCAAGCGGCTGCTGCAAAAGAGGCTATACGCCAGGCGGGGATCATGATGGAGCAAGTGAAGGTGGCTCGGGAGGCCAGCCAAGCAGCTTATGACGCGAGCTCGGCTCTTCAGAGCAACGTCCAGGTCAGTCGACTCAATGCTTGGTCTATTATGATATGCTGTTTGAAGAATCTCTTTTCCGAAGATCTTTGTATCTGTACACCCACTGGGTGTGTCTGCCAATTCTTGGACGAGTGGGGGCACGCTAAGTGCACCCACTGGGTGTAGTCCCCGAGACTACGGTGGACTGCGGGCAGTCGACTATAGTCTTTATATTGTGTTGCTGTAGCTGTATTTCTTCACTCGGTCTGGTCAGGCCATGTCGAATGGGACTGTATCCGGTCGACTGCGGGCAGTCGACTTTTTTTTACAGTGGGGGCACGCTGAGTGCACCCACTGGGTGTAGTCCCCGAGACTACTGTCGAATGTTCTTGATTCGGTTGTAGTCTTAGAAACGTCATCATTGCCTCTTAGTTACTCGGAAGCAACTTATTTTGGACGTCTGTCGACTGATTTTTCTTTTTACAGAAATCCTGTGAACTTGTAGCTCGCTATACTGAGTTGGAGAATCAGCAGATCCAGCTCAACCTTAACTTGAAGCTTGCCCAGGAGAATTTGAAGAAGGCGCAAGAAGAAACAAAAGGTATGGCTGGTGAGGTTCTCCATTCTTAACGGGTGGCTTTTCTTTCTTGTCCATTCTTGATGTTGGTTCCACTCGACACGCCGCAGATAAACTGGAGGAAGCTCTGAAGAAGAAGGATCAAGATCTTGCAGAGGCACAGAAGGAGGCCTCGAGCAAAACGAAGCTCGCAGAAGAGAAACTGGCTTCGGTCGGAACTCTTGAACAGGAGAACTCCAGACTGAAAACTGCTCTCGAGACAGCTAACCGAGATGCCAGTCGACTGAAGAAAGAAAAGATGGCTCTGCACGACAAGGCGGGTGAGCTGGAGGGGAAGGTAAAAGATCTGGAGGCTTATCTCGGTGGACTCGCCAAGAAGCTGTTCGTCATGCTCGAATTTATTCCAACCCGGCTGTCTTGTAGTTACCGAGCCCGCGTACGGCCACTGTCTTATTCTTGAATCGTGTTTGCAGAATTCTGCCAGAGCTTCAAAGAGGAAACCAGTCGAGTGGAGCCAGGCTTGGATCCCGCCAATTCTCTCGTGAAGGACGAGGCTGCTATGAACGTGCTCCGACTGGAGTCTCGTGTTACCAGCGTTGTTGATTATCTTGCTCGGCTGAAGGTTGCGATGTCGCGGATCGACACATCACTCTGGCCTGGAACGACGCTTCAGAACGACCTCGAGTCCCTGATGGTCCGACCGGATGAAGTCCCGGGTCAAGTGGCGGAATGGAAGAAATCTTCTGCTAGATGTGGTGCTGATGTCGCTCTGTCTCTGGTCCGCGTCCATTGCAAGGAGGCGCGAGAAGAAAAGCTGGCCGCCATCCAAGTTGCCATTACCAGGAAGCACAACTTTCAGGACTTCATGGAGACTTTTATTGCTGCTGCCACTCGTATTGCAGACGGGATCGACTTGGACGAGTTCGTCGCCCCTTCCAGTCCTCCTCCTGAGGAATGAAAAACTTTTATGCTTCACTTTAAATTTGCCTCGGAATGCCGAGTGGATTTGTAACCGTTAAACTCCGCCGAGCCGAGGGCTCGAGTACTTTGATCTGAGGTCTGGGACCTTTTAGGCTTTATCTGATCTTGATTTCTCGTTGAATATCTTCATGGTTTGATTCGTTGAGTGGAACTTGATCTTCACTCGGAATAACCTTGTATTTGCGGCACAGCTCCGAAGGAGAAGGTAGCAGTCGACTTGTGGATTGGGTTGTGTCCTGTACTTAGGCGAGCACTGGGCTGCAGCTAAGCCTCCGAGTGAGAGGTTTGCTCTCCACTCGGTAGGATTTTTAAACACTTAGGCGAGCGTTGGGCTGCAGCTAAGCCCCCGAGTGGGAGGTTTGCTCTCCACTCGGTAGGATTTTTAAACACTTAGGCGAGCACTGGGCTGCAGCTAAGCCCCCGAGTGGGAGTCTGGCTCGCCACTCGGTAGGATTTCTAATCACTTAGGCGAGTGCTTGGACTGCAGCTAAGCCCCCGAGTGGGAGGTTTGCTCTCCACTCGGTAGGATTTTCAAATACTTAGGCGAGTGGTTGGACTGCAGCTAAGCCCCCGAGTGGGAGGATTGCTCTCCACTCGGTAGGATTTTTTCAAACTTAGGCGAGTGCCTGACTGCAGCTAAGTCTCTAAGTGGGAGAACTTAGGCGAGTACTGGACTGCAGCTAAGCCCCCGAGTGGGAGGATTGCTCTCCACTCGGTAGGATTTTTCAAACTTAGGCGAAATGGATTCACAGCTAAGTCACCCACTGGGGGATTTCGTATGCAAACAAGAGTGACAGCAATTATTGGGACACTCTTGTCTTTGGTAAAAATGAACTGCAGAAATTTTTTCTTATTACATCTCGTCCAAGGGAGAACTCAAGTGTAAAAGGGGCGGAGCAGTTCCGCATTCCAAGCTCGTGGCTCGTCGATCTGGTGATCAACATTGTAGAGGTGATATGCTCCATTGTGGAGGACTCTGGTGACGATGAAGGGGCCTTCCCAAGTAGGAGCAAATTTGTGTGGTTTCTGTTGATCCACTCGGAGGACCAAATCTCCTTCCTGGAAGGCTCGGCTCTTCACATTTCTGGCATGGAATCGACGCAAGTCTTGCTGATAGATGGTCTATCTGATCATAGCCATTTCCCTCTCCTCCTCTAGGAGGTCGACTGCGTCTTGTCGGGCTTGCTCTGCTTCGTCTTCGTTATAAAGCTCGACTCTGGGGGCGTTGTGAAGTAGATCACTCGGCAGGACGGCTTCGGCTCCGTAAACCAAAAAAAATGGCGTTCTTCCGGTCGACCGGTTCGGGGTGGTCCTCAGCCCCCACAAAACCGATGGAAGTTCGTCGACCCAAGCGCCTGCTGCGTGCTTGAGATCGCGCATCAATCGAGGCTTCAATCCTTTGAGAATCAGACCATTTGCTCTTTCAGCTTGTCCATTCGACTGAGGATGCACGACCGACGCGTAGTCGACTCGTGTGCCTTGAGAGGCACAAAAAGCTCTGAACTTGTCTGAATCGAAGTTTGACCCATTGTCAGTGATGATGCTATGCGGGACCCCATATCTGAATATCAACTCTCTGATGAAACCGATAGCAGTGCTGGCATCAATATTTTTGATAGGCTTGGCTTCCATCCATTTGGTGAACTTGTCGACTGCCACAAGCACATGCGTGAATCCGCTCCTGCCTGTTCTCAGTGGACCGACCATGTCCATTCCCCAGACAGCAAAGGGCCAGACGAGTGGAATGGTCTTCAGGGCTGATGCAGGCTTGTGTGACATGTTGGAGTAGAACTGGCAACCTCCACACTTGTCGACTATCTCTTTTGCCATCTCATTTGCTCTTGGCCAGCAAAATCCTGCTCGGTATGCTTTAGCCACAATGGTCCGAGAGGACGCATGGTGACCACAGGTCCCCGAGTGGATATTATCAAGGATCATCTGACCCTCTTCTGGTGTTATGCATTTCTGACCGATTCCAGTCGCGCTTTCCCTATACAACTGTCCCTTTATGACTGTGAAGGCCTTGGATCGGCGGACGATCTGTCCAGCCTCTTCCTCGTCCTCCGGGAGTTCTTTCCTCAAGATATACACGATGTATGGTACCGTCCAGTCGGGAGTGATAGCCAAGACCTCCATGATAGGTCAACCACAGTAGGAATTTCGACTTCAGTCGGATCTGTGGCACTTTTCGGTTGCGGGGCTTCTTCTGTGAAAGGATCCTCCTGGACTGACGGCGAGCGGATGTGCTCCAAAAACACATTGCTGGGAATGGTTTCTCTCTTGGATCCTATCTTTGCCAGATCATCTTCTGCTTGATTTTTCAGTCAGGGGATGTGATGAAGCTCTAACCCCTCGAATTTCTTTTCTAGCTTTCTTACTGCGTTGCAATAGCCAGTAATAGCTGGGCTTCTAACGTCCCACTCCTTCATCACCTGATTAACCACCAAATCTGAGTCGCCATAGACCATGAGGTGCCGGACGAAATGGCCATGCGCAACCCGTACAAGAGTGCTTCATATTCTGCTTCATTGTTGGAGGAATCGAAGTGAATCTGGAGAACGTATCTGAGCTTATCTCCTCGGGGGGAGACCAATACTACCCCAGCACTGGAACCATTCAGCGTCGATTCCTCATTCGGAAACGAGAAAACCGAGTAACTTTCCACCTGGAACTCCGAATGTGCACTTTGATGGATTGAGCTTGATATCGTATCCCCTGAGGTTAGCAAAGGTTTCGGCAAGGTCAGTCAGTAGGTCGGAACCTTTCTGTGACTTAACCACAATATCGTCCATGTATGCTTCTACGTTCCGACTGATCTGAGTGAGCAAACACTTCTGAATCATCCTCATGAACGTGGCTCCAGCATTCTTGAGGCCGAAGGGCATGGTGACATAACAGAAGCACCCAAATGGGGTGATGAAATCCGTTTTGATCTCGTCGGGTCCATACAGACGGATCTGATGGTACCCTGAATAAGCATCTAGAAAAGACAAACGCTCACACCCCGCAGTCGAGTCCACTACCTGGTCGATGCGGGGGAGAGGGAAATGATCTTTCGGGCAGGCCTGATTGATGTGTTTAAAGTCAATGCACATGCGAAGTGACTTGTCCTTCTTGGGGACCATGACAACATTGGCGAGCCACTCGAAGTGGTAAATCTCTCGGATGAACTCCGCTGCTAAGAGCCGAGCCACCTCCTCGCCGATAGCTTTCCTCTTCTGGACGGTGGACCGTCGAAGATGTTCTTTCACATGCTTGAACTTCAGGTCGACTCGTAGACGGTGCTCAGCCAGCCCCCTGGGAACTCCAGGCATGTCAGAAGGCTTCCATGCGAAGATGTCCCAGTTCTCACGGAGGAACTGGATGAGCGCTTCTTCCTATTTGGAGTCGAGCGTCGTTGAGATGTGAGTTGGGGCGGCATTGGGGTCGGTCGGGTGAATGTGAACTGGCTTAGTTTCACCGGACGATTGAAAAGCTGATTCTGAAGCTGGCTTCTTGGCTCGCAGTAATTCACTCAGATCAGCAGTCTTCTGGTACTCTTGCAGTTCGACTACTGACATTTGAGCATCAGCGATCTTTGATCCTTTCTGAAAACACTCCTCTGCTTTCTTCCGATTGCCTGTAACGGTGATCACACCTTTGGGGCCGGGCATCTTCAACTTGAGATACACATAGCACAGTCGAGCCATGAAGCGTGCATAAGCTGGCCGGCCCAGAATAGCATGATAAGCACTTTGGAAGTCCACAACCTCAAATGTCAACTTTTCCTTGCGGTAATTCTTTGAATCACCGAAAACCACGTCGAGAGCAATCTGGCCGAGTGACTCGGCTTTCTTTCCAGGAATGACTCCATGGAGGCTCATGTTGCTGGCGCTGAGCCTGGACATCGGAATGCCCATCCCTTTCAATGTTTCAGCATACAATATGTTCAGGCCACTGCCACCATCCATCAGGACTTTGGTCAGTCGAGTGCCTTCGACAACTGGGTCGACCACCAAAGCTTGCCTCCCAGGGGTGGCAATCTGCGTAGGGTGATCGGACTGGTCGAATGTGATGGCAGTCTGAGACCACTTCAGATAACTGGGTGTCGTCGGAGCAACCATATTTACCTCACGGTTAATGACTTTCAGTCGACTTTTGCTTTCGACATCAGCAAAAATCATCAGGGTGGAATTGATTTGGGGTATCCATCGTTGCTATCTTCCTTGTCCTCAACTCTGTCCGACTCTTTTTCCTTATCTTTGGGCTGTTTGCCCTGAAACTGCTGGATCAGGAGCCGGCACTGTCGAGTGGTATGCTTTGGGTAAATAAAATTACCCTCTTCATCTTTCTTGGTGTGGATGTGACATGGCAGATCCAAAACATCATTTCCATCTTGATCCTTGACTTTCTTGGGCTTCCAGGGGCCTTTGGGTTTTCCCTTGAAATTTCCTTGGGTTACGGCCAGGGCCTCCCCAGGGGCGGCTGGCTCGGCCTTCCGCTTCTGCTTCCGACTGGAATTGCCTCCGGTTTCCTGGGCGACTGCTTTCTGCTTTCCACTCCGGAGTCGATCTTCATCTTCTACGTTAGCGTATTTGGTGGCAATTTCCATCATCCGATTCAGGGACATTTCTCCGGTCCGACCGAACTTCAGGTTCAACTCCCTGTTCTTGACGCCTTCTTTAAAGGCGCAAACTGCTTGGTGATCCGGTACGTTCTCAACTGTGTGATGCAAAGTGATCCACCTCTGGAAGTAATCCCTCAGAGTTTCACTCGGCTTCTGCACGCAAGACCGCAATTCTGTAAGGCCTGCGGGTCGCTTGCATGTTCCCTCAAAGGTTGTGACAAACACTCAAGAGAGATCCTCCCAAGTGTAGATGCTGCTGGGTGCTAACTGATTCAGCCACGCTCTAGCCGAGCCCTCTAACAGGAAAGGCAAATGCTTCATGGCCACCTCATCATTGCCACCGCCAATCTGTACAGCCACTCGGTAATCTTCGAGCCAAGTGTCAGGCTTAGACTCACCGGTAAACTTGCTGACTCCAGTCGCCAACCGAAAGTTGGGAGGAATCACTGCAGCCCTGATGGCTCGACTGAAACACTCTGGCCCTGAAACACGTACTCTGCTGCTGGCGGGCGCATCTCTGTTCTGGCCTTCCCGATGAGCCCTATTCCTGTCAACCAAACCTTGAACGAGGACAGATCTCGCGTCAAAGCCTAGGTCCCTGGGGTCGACTAGAATCCTCTGCCCAACGCTATGAGGGCGCCTATCATCTCGATGTCGAGGTGCATATGACCCACTCCTCGGGGGAGGGGTTGGCACTCGACGCTGATCATCACGATCGGATCGGTGATCATACTGCTCATTCCTTCTGTACTGATCATGCCGGTCACCACGTCCCTCACGCCTCGGGGGTGACCTCGGGCTGTGAGCCGACTGGACTGTATCTGTTGCAACGGATCGACTATGGATCCTATTCCGCGACTGAGAAACAGCGGAATTCTGGTTTCCCGCCGCCCGGAGCAACGCTCTGATCTGCAACAAGCCCCTGCCAGCCTCTGACTGGGAGGGCTGAATCGATTCTGCTATACGGGCCGCGGCGGCCAAATTCTGAACTGGGGTTCGATATACCTGCGTCGGCGGGAAGAGCTGGCATCGACTAGACTCGGGAGCCCGCTGACGCGCTTGCTCGTCGAGTGCTCGCTGGAGATTCTCCAGTCGAGTGCGCTCGGCCAAGTTAGCCAAGCGCGCGTCCTCCAGGGCCCGGGCCTCGGGGGTCTCTCCGACGATAGGAGTGCGGAGTGCATCCATGTTCCGGCGGCGAAGCTCCTCTCGTTGTAATGACGTGAGAGGTTCGGGGAGATACTCATCGTGGGGATGCGACGGGTCGCCCCCACCCGCGCCTCCATCAGCGCGAGGGAAACCGGGAGGACTGTGCGTTCCATCGACCGCCAGAATCTCAGCCGCTGGGTCGCTGCTGTCGCACTCGGATGCGGTCTCCGCGGAGCCAGTCGAACAGGCCGCAGAGGGATTCGTCGGGCTCGATTGCCGCGACTTGTGGGGCGGCCGACTGGCGAGCCACGGCATGCCTCACCCACCTCTAAAGTCTCGACCGACCGGAGCGCTTGCGCCGGTGGGAGACAGAGCGGGGAGACGATATGGGGGCCGACCGATACTGGGTCAACGGCTGCCGCAGGAGGATGCCACGAACGCATGCGCGGAAATGCGTCACACCGCGGACGGGGAGTGTGTCGATGTCGAGTGGTGCCTCCTGAAGCCAGGCGGAGTCGTCGGTGATGAACGTGAGCGCGCCGAGGCGGATCTCGCGGCCCTCCACCAAAACTCCGCACGAAACCATGATCAAAGGGATCGGAAAAATCGCAACTTCTCCAATCAGGCGCTAAGATTCCGGCCCCACGGTGGGCGCCAACTGTCGTGGTTCTAACTCTGACAGTGATGTAGGGGGGTAAGTATGGAGAGGCAAGATCTCAGCTATGGAGAAGTTGTAAGCACGCAAGTTTTACGAGTTCGGGCCCTTCTCGGAAGAAGTAATAGCCCTACGTCTCGGAGCCCGGAGGCGGTCGACTGGATTATGCGCGTGTGAATTACAGGGATGCGAACCCTACATACTAAGGAGGGGGGTGGCTTATAGAGAGTTCGCCGGCCCCCTCCTGCCCTCAGTAATGCAGGGTCTAAGGTACATTTAAGGTTGGGCGTTACTGGTAACGCCCCTAATAAAGTGTGATAATGACCATAAAGACTACTTAATAGCCGACCGTTTGCCTGCGGAGTGACTTTTGGTCTCCTGGCAGTCGAGTGGTTGGCTTCATGGTCGAGTGATAGCTTCTTGGTCGAATGTCTTGAACCCGTCGAGTGGGATACCTTCAAGTTGATTGAAAGGTGACTTCTTCCAAGGGTGTCCTTGGGTAGGGCTCCTTGGACAGGTTCGTGCCCCTACCCTAGGTACACAGCTTCATCACCTACCCCCTTGGCACGCCCTCCACCCTCGTGGGCCCGTCGTTGCTCCACCAACCTACTTCTTCCTCCTATATATATCCACGTACCCCCCAAACATCCAGGAGCACCACGAAAACCTAATTCCACCGCCGCAACATTCTGTACCCGAGAGATCCCATCTTGGGGCCTTTTCCGGAGCTCCGCCGAAGGGGGCATTGATCACGGAGGGCCTCTACATCAACTCCATGGCCTCTCCGATGATTTGTGAGTAGTTTACTTCAGACCTATGGGTCCATAATTATTAGCTAGATGGCTTCTTCTCTATATTTGGATCTCAATACAAAGTTCTCCTCGATCTTCTTGGAGATCTATTCGATGTAATCTTCTTTTGCGGTGTGTTTGTCGAGATCCGATGAATTGTGGGTTTATGATCAAGTTTATCTATGAACAATATTTGAAACTCCTCTGAATTCTTTTATGTATGATTGGTTTATCTTTGCAAGTTTCTTCGAATTATCAGTTTGGTTTGGCCTACTAGATTGATCTTTCTTGCAATGGGAGAAGTGCTTAGCTTTGGGTTCAATCTTGCGGTGTCCTTTCCCAGTGACAACAGGGGCAACAAAGCACGTATTGAATTGTTGCCATCGAGGATAAAAAGATGGGGTTTATATCATATTGCATGAGTTTACCCCTCTACATCATGTCATCTTACTTAAAGCATTACTCTGTTCTTATGAACTTAATACTCTAGATGCATGCTGGATAGCGGTCGATGTGTGGAGTAATAGTAGTAGATGCAGAATCATTCCGGTCTACTTGTTGCGGACGTGATGCCTATATACATGATCATACCTAGATATTCTCATAACTATTCTCAGTTCTATCAATTGCTCTACAGTAATTTGTTTACCCACCGTAATACTTATTCTCTTGAGAGAAGCCACTAGTGAAACATATGGCCCTTGGGTCTATCTTCCATCATATTAATCTTTCAACACTTAGTTATTTCTATTGTCATTTATTTTACTTTGCATCTTTATTTCTCTTTATCATAAAAATACCAAAAATATTATCTTATCATATCTATCAGATCTCACTCTCGTAAGTGACCGTGAAGGGATTGACAACCCCTTTATCGCGTTGATTGCGAGGTTCTTATTTGTTTGTGTAGGTGCGTGGCACTCAAGCATGATCTCCTACTGGATTGATACCTTGGTTCTCAAAAACTAAGGGAAATACTTACGTTACTTTACTGCATCACCCTTTCCTCTTCAAGGGAAAACCAACGCAGTGCTCAAGAGGTAGCACAGACTTGTGGAGAAGCCTGTGTTTACAAGAAAGTGGGTGGGAGCTCTGTAGCATTTCTTGTATTATATGTGGATGACATACTATTGATGGGAAATGATATATAATTTTTGGAAAGCATAAAGTCCTACTTGAATAAGTGTTTTTCAATGAAGGACTTTGGAGAAGCTGCTTAGATATTAGGCATCAAGATCTATAGAGATAGATCGAGACGCCTCATTGGTCTTTCACAAAGCACATACCTTGACAAGATATTGAAGAAGTTCAACATGAATCAATCCAAGAAGGGGTTCTTGCCTATATTGCAAGGTGTGAAATTGAGCACGGCTCAATGCCCGACCTCGGCAGAAGATAGAGAAAAGATGAGTGTCATCCCCTATGCCTCAGCCATAGGGTCTATTATGTATGCCATGTTGTGTACCAGACCTGATGTGAACCTTGCCGTAAGCTTGGTGGGAGGTACCAAAGTAATCCCGGCATGGAACACTGGACAACAGTCAAGAATATCCTAAAGTACCTCAAAAGGACTAAGGATATGTTTCTCGTTTATGGAGGTGACAAAGAGCTCGTCGTAAAGGGTTACGTCGATGCTAGCTTCGACACAGATCTAGATGACTCCAAGTCACAAACCAGATACATGTACATTTTGAATGGTGGGGCAGCCACCTGGTGCAGTTGCAAGCAAAGCGTCATGGCGGGATCTACATGTGAAGCGGAGTACATAGCAGCCTCGAAGGCAGCACAGGAAGCAGTCTGGATGAAAGAGTTCATCACTGGCCTAGGATTTATTCCCAATGCGTCGGGCCCAATGACTCTCTTCTGTGACAACACTAGAGCTATTGCCCTTGCCAAGGAGCCCAGGTTTCACAAGAAGACCGGGCATATCAAGCGTCGCTTCAACTCCATTCGTGAATATATTCAGGATGGGGACATAGATATTTGTAAAGTGCATACGAATCTGAATGTCGCAGATCCATTGACTAAACCTCTTCCGCGAGCAAAACATGATCAACACCAGAACTCTATGGGTGTTCCATTCATCACAATGTAACTAGATTATTGACACTAGTGCAAGTGGGGGACTGTTGGAAATATGCCCTAGAGGCAATAATAAAGTGGTTATTATTATATTTCCGTGTTCATGATAATTGTCTATTGTTCATGCTATAATTATATTAACCGGAAACCGTAATACATGTGTGAATACATAGATCGTAATATGTCCCTAGTAAGCCTCAAGTTGACTAGCTCATTGATCAATAGATGGTCATGGTTTCCTGACCATGGACATTGGGTGTCATTGATAACGGATTCACATCATTAGGAGAATGATGTGATGGACAAGACCCAATCCTAAGCGTAGCACAATATCGTGTACACTACTAGGGAAAAGCCTAGCAGCAGCGCGGGTTTTGGGTGTATCAGTAGCACGGGTGCCCGCGCTACTGATACAGCGCCACAGCTAACTTGTAGCAGTAGCGCGTGTTGACACACGCTACTGCTATACATGGTTAGCTGTAGCGTGCATTGCAAACAACGCTACTGCTAATTAGCTGTAGCGGGTCTTATATCCCGCGCTACTGCTATTACTTTCAAAAACAAAAAAATCTCGATCCCGTGCGTGTTGTCAACGGTAGCAGTGGTTCGATCTAGCGATGATTGGCGTCGCAGGAGGCATGAACGGACAGCGGAAGACCAGATCCAGCAGTGGCTATTGGAGAGGGCCCGTTTCTATGGCAGAGCTAGGCCGCGGCGTGGGGCTCCTCTTCCTGACCATGCCAGATAGCTCCGGGTCGTCCATGGCGATGACCTGCACAGGCGTGGACATGGGAGGGTGAGTCAAACCAGAGGGAGAGAGAGGAAAGGAAAACCGAGGGAGAGAGGAAGGTGATGTAGGGAGCAGCGGAGCTAGTCACCGGTGGTGAGGTGCTCCGGTGTGGTGGCACGGGGCGGCGGCCTCCTGGACGTCGGTGGAAGACCGGCGAGCTCCTAGACACCGGTGGCGCGAGGCGGTGGCCTCTTTCGGCGCCACGGAGATGGATGGGCGTATGGGCAAGAGGTCCATGTGAGAGCGTATGGAAAGTGAGAGGAGAGAATGGTGGAAGAGAGGAGGAATTTGGGAGAGGAGATGGGTATTCGGCCGAGGATATGGCGACTTCACCTACCTCGTACTTAGCAGTAGCGAGGGGTATAAAACTGTGCTACTACTATCAACTTAGTAGTAGCGCGGGTTTATACCCCTCGCTACTACTATGGCATGTGTCGGGGAGCACGGTAGAGACCGCTTAGTAGTAGCGAGGGTTAAAAACCCGCGCTACTACTATAAAATTAGTAGTAGCGAGGGGTAAAAACCCGCGCTACTGCTAATTAGCAGTAGTGCTTCTTTTTGTGCGGCGCTACTGCTAAGATTCTGTGTATAAGGTTTTCCCTAGTAGTGGTAGTTCGTCTGCTAAAGCTTTTCTAATGTCAAGTATCATTTCCTTAGACCATGAGATTGTGCAACTCCCAGATACCGTAGGAATGCTTTGGGTGTACCAAACGTCACAACGTAACTAGGTGGCTATAAAGGTGCACCACAGGTATCTCCGAAAGTATCTGTTGGGTTGGCACGAATCGAGACTGGGATTTGTCACTCCGTATGAAAGAGAGGTATCTCTGGGCCCACTCGGTAATGCATCATCATAACGGGCTCAATGTGACTAAGGAGTTAGCCACGGGATCATGCGTTATGGAACGAGTAAAGAGACTTGCTGGTAATGAGATTGAACGAGGTATAGAGATACCGACGATCGAATCTCGGGCAAGTAACATACCGATGGACAAAGGGAATTGTATACGGGGTTGATTGAATCCCCGACATCGTGGTTCATCCGATAAGATCATCGTGGAACATGTGGGAGCTAACATGGGTATCCAGATCCCGCTGTTGGTTATTGGCCGGAGAGAGGTCTCGGTCATGTCTGCATGGTTCCCGAACCCGTAGGGTCTACACACTTAAGGTTCGGTAACGCTAGAGTTGTTATGAAAATAGTATGTGGTTGCCGAAGGTTGTCCGGAGTCCCGGATGAGATCCCGGACGTCACAAGGAGTTCCGGAATGGTCCGGAGGTGAAGACTTATATATGGGAAGTCCTTATTCGGTCGCCGAAAGTGTTCGGGGAGTTACAGGTATTGTACCGGGACCACCGAAGGGGTTCCGGGGGTCCACCGGGAGGGTCCACCTGCCCCGGAGGGCCCTATGGGCTGAATATAGAGGGGAACTAGCCCCTAGGTGGGCTGGGCGCCAATTCCCCCCTAGGGCCCATGCGCCTAGGGTTTGGGGAAACCCTGGAGGGGGCGCCCCACCTAGCTTCAGGGGCAAGCCACCCCCTTGGCCGCCCCCACCCCTTGTAGATGGGATCTGGGGGGTCTGGCCCCCTCTCCCTTGCCCCTATAGATAGTGGGGGTGGGAGGGCTGCCATACCCTTCCCCTGGCACAGCCCTCGCCCTCTCCTACACCTCCTCCTCCTCCATAGCGCTTGGCGAAGCTCTACCGGAGAACCACGAGCTCCATCACCACCACGCCGTCGTGCTGCCAAAGTTCTCCTCTCCCCTTGCTAGATAAATAAGGAGGAGACGTCCCCGGGCTGTACGTGTGTTGAACGCAGAGGCGTCGTTGTTTGGCGCTTAGATCGGAATTGACCGCGATCTGAATCGCTGTGTGTATGACTCCACCAACCGCGTTCTTGCAACGCTTCCGCTTAGCGATCTCCAAGGGTATGAAGATGCACTCCCTCTCTCTCGTTGCTAGCATCTCCTAGATTGATCTTGGTGACACGTAGGAAAATTTTGAATTATTGCTACGATCCTCAACACTTCCAAGGTACATATGTCCGGCCTCCAGATGTCGATGACCTCAGTCACATCATCCAGCAGCCCGAAGAGTCAGCCAGGAAACTCTGGGATAGGTTCCTAATTAAAAAGAACCAAATTGTCAATTGTCCGGACGCCGAAGCCCTCACGGCCTCTACACATAGCGTCTGTGATGAGTGGCTTGCCCGTCACCTCGGCCAAGAAAAACATAAGTCCATGGCAGCTCTTACTGCACTGATGACCCACTTTTGCGTGGGAGAATATAGCTGGCTTGCTCGTAGAAGCAATAGCACCAGCGATCCTGGCACCTCGGAAGCCAGGGACGGCAATGGCAAGCCACAACGCAATTAAAAGAAGCATCGAAGCAATAACACAGGAACCCAATACACGACGGTCAATGCGGGATTCAGTGGCCCTAAATCCGGTCAACGGAAGAAGCCATTCAAGGCAAACCGAGATGGTCCATCCAGCTTAGACAAGATATTGGAACGGCCCTGTCAGATTCATGGCAGCCCTGACAAACACGCCAACCATACCAACAGAAATTGCTGGGTTTTCAAACAAGCCGGCAAGCTCAATGTCGAACACAAAGGGAAGGGTCCGCCCGGTGACAGTGAAGACGAAGAGACTCGCCAACCGAACACCGGGGGACAGAAGCAATTTCCCCCTGATGTAAAAATAGTAAACATGATATATGTGATGCATATCCCTACAAGACGCCTACGCCATAAAGCCGGTCGCCCCAATATTTAACCCATGGGCGGCCTACTCGATCACTTTTGATCGCAAGGACCACCCAACCAGTATCCGTCACGGAGGTTTGGCAGCTCTGGTCCTTGATCCAATGGTCAATGGATTCCATCTCACACGAGTCCTTATGGACGGCGACAGTAGTCTTAATTTACTCTACCAAGACACGGTCCGCAAGATGGGCATTGATCCCTCAAGGATCAAGCCCACCACAACTACCTTCACAGGAGTAATACCCGGCGTCAAAGCTCACTGCACGAGCTCAATCACATTGGAAGTCATCTTCGGTTCGCCGGACAACTTTCGAAGCGAAGACTTGATCTTCAATATTGTCTCATACCGTAGTGGCTACCATGCACTGCTCGGGCGGACCGCTTTTGCTTGTTTCAATGCGGTCCGACACTATGCCCACGCGACGTCATCACGATCAACAGAAACACGGAACGCTCCCTCCATACCGAGGAGCATACCGCGGCCATCACAGTCGAAGTACAAAGTGGCCCGTCAAGCCGCATATCTCATCGGCCATTAAGTCACCAGCCTCTGTTACACAGGACCGGCCAATTTTAAAGCTGGATTAGCAATTCCGCCTCCATCGTTCGCCACATATACCCGGGAAGTTCGAATCGTGCATGCATAATTATGCACTTAAAATACCTTGGTCATCGGCAGAGGCACAATACGGACATGCCTACAATACGGTTCGCCCTCACACAACCTTTTTTCTTTCTTTTTTTAATTATATCTTATCTTTTGCCACATGTGAATCAAAAACGGTTCATCCTATGGACCTACAAGGACTCCTTCTGAGCTCGGTTTCATACAAATAACCAAAGATTACTCCTTTTAAGGAATACTTTTAGCTGAGGCAACGGCAGCACAGACGTGTGATAGGAGGTCCAAAAGATTTTCTATAGACCAAACACTCTATTTAAAACCTATATAGAGCTTTTTTCCTCAGCCTTCGACCCCTGGCATGTAAAATGGCCCGGGTAGTGGTGTTATAATCTGTAAGATTGTGTTCGACGTATCAATCAGATTCCAGTGAACATAATTCGTCTTCAGTATTTGCTTTTCCTCATAGAATTGCATCTCGCTTCTTCGTTAGTTTCACACACACACACACCTCGGCATGAATCGCTAGGGGCTCGATACGGCAACATATGGGTTGCCAAAAAGTCCGAACAGCTCTACAGCATACTTCGGTGTCACGAGTTTAGCCTTATATGCATCAGCTCCGGATCATGTCTTTGGTCAATTGTTGGGTTGCCCGGCTCCTGTGCTTACTACCTTACGTTCCGTCTTATCGGCTAGGGTAGTAAAGGGAGAACTACTGCGATTGTGTTTCTGGTTCACCTAGTTAAACACCTCAGTAGAGAAAGCCAAAAACTGACTGTCATGATGCGGCAAGAGCTGGTCAACCACTCAGTGACTTATTAGAATCTTTTGAGATTTTTTCCATACTACACGAAGGACCGTTCTTTATTTTTTGGTCACCTATGTAACATAACCATATTCGGATAATCGCGTACATACCAGGGCTACATCGTAGACCCACCATAAAACTCCTATGGCTAAGTGAAAGTGTTAAAGCCCTATAGTCTGATTGCCTGGTTTTCCGCACTGACACCTCCATCACGGACCAAGACGTTGGGTCAAGAGTGATCAGGTGCTATTCCGAACACCCCCGTATTATATGCGAGGGGGCCGAAGCCGACGACTGGCAAACTTTCAGATTACAAAACACGGCCGCACAGGAGGAAATAACTTTCAGGCAAAGGTATGAATATAACACAGCCTTAATATATCACAATATTGTTCTCACAAATCTGATGCATCTCTCAAACATAATATCCTTCGAGCACTGGCCCTCTATCAAGCGGGCGCCCACTAGAACGTCCTCGAAGTAATGCTTTGGCGTGCGATGGTCCTTGCCTCCGGGCGGGCCCTTAGCTGCAACATCAGTGCCCTTCATCTTTGCCCAGTACATCTTGACGCGGGCGAAGGCCATCCGGGCACCTTCTATGCACGCCGACCGCTTGACGGCGTCAATACGCGGCACTGCATCGACAAGTCACTGCACCAAACCGAAATAGCTGTTCGGAATGGGTTCAGCCGGCCATAGCCTGACCACGACGTCCTTCACGGCAGCTCTAGACATCTTGTGGAGCTCGGCCCACTGTGCCATCTGTTCTTTCAGCAACGCCGGACGCCGTGGCATGTTGAATTGTGACAAAAAAGCTTCTCTGCAGTACATCCTTCCTGAGCTTGGAAGAACTGCGCCGCATCGGAGAAACTCTTCGGCAGATCCAAGAATGCGTCTGGAGAACTCCACAATTGATTAAGCAGAGCATACTTCGGGTCGCCGAACTTAGTCTGTAAAAGAAAGGGCTTACCAGCCGCTATCTCCCCAGCTTGCCGGATCTCCTCCCGAGCCGCTCTAGACTCGGACCGTGCTTCTCTCGCCTCTTGTAAGGCCTTGTCGAGTTCGGTCGCCTTGGCTTTGTTATCCTCCTCGAGTGATTTCCATTTGCTAGTGGCATCCTTTAGCTCACGCTCCATGGTAGAGATTCTCTCCTCGCACTGGCACCGAGTGGCCTGTTCGGTCTTTAAATCAGAAGCCGCCTTCTTGGCAGCCACATTACTCACTCTGGCCTGCTCCTTAGCCTGGGCAAGCTCGGCCCGAAGGGTCTCAACCGCGGTAGCACCATTACAGTTATGCATGTCACAGTGTATACTTTTCAGCTTTGTGCTCATACTATTACACATGCATAAGCAGGTTGTCCCAAAACATACCTTGCGCCTAGTCGAGCCGCCTGTTAATAAGCGTGATGTCCTCATCAGCTAACTCAAGTTTATGCTTTAAATCTACAACTTCCGCAGCTTGGGCAGCCGCCTTTGACATAACAGCCTGTTTTCAAATTAATTATGTTACTTCCTGAGCATATATTTTTTTGATTCTCTGATCGCCTCCCTGTGGAAACCGATCAGAGTCTCAGGGGCTACTATCTATACACAAGCGCATTTTTGCAAGAGCGCTTAAAGAAATTACATTGCATACCTCGAATCCTCTCAGCAGGCCCGTGAAGGCTTCGTTCAATCCGCTTCTTGCAGACAGAATCCTCTCAACTACCGTACCCATTAAGGTACGATGTTCCTCTGAGATGGACGCACGTTTCAATGTGCCCATCAGTGTATCCGGCACCTCCGGATTCCTGGAGGCTGCTGCAGGAGTACGGACTCCCTCCAACAGGGTATGCTTACTCAACCCTAGAGTCGTCTTCCGTTGTAAACCGGATAGTTTGGGGCCCTCATTGTTGGTCCCCGTGGGGGCTGCCTCCCCTGGACCCTTGATGGACGAAGTATCACCTTCGGGCGCTATCTTCATTGTTCCCCGCACTACTGGATAGTGGATATCCTCCGGGACGACGCCTCGAAGTCGTCCGCCCTTAGGGGCGATGGAGCTTGTGGAGGCGTCTCGCTTTCCATCATCTCTGGAGGCAAGTCCCTCGATGAGGAGGAATATTGAGGTAGATAGCGGGCCGGACTACAAACATATAGTTTAAATGTTACCCTTGCAAACCGAAAAGAACGGGACATGTCTAGAGCATCCTTGTTCACTTACGATTCGGCAAAGGGCTTGACCCGAGAAAGGAGCTCTGCATTAACATCGACTTCCGAACCCGAACCATTTGACAGGGATATCTTCCCTCTCTTGGGTGCCTCCACCTCCAAGTCTTCGGAGGCAGTCCTTTTCTTCCCATGGGGGAAGGGTTATCCTCTTCTTCTTCTTCCCCTTTGTCTTCGTCTTTAGAAGAGGGATCTTTAGTCTCCCCGGATGTAGCGTCCAGTATACCTTTAGAGCGGAGGCCACCTTCAGCCCTTTTGCTCTTCTTCTTGTCCTCCCTCACCGGCATTTGATACGGCGCCGGGGCCAGCATCCTCATTAACACAGGATCAACTGAGTCTTCAGGGAGTCGAGCCAAACACCTAATTCGTTCTGCCTTCTTTATCCAGCCCTGGTCGAAGATAGGTTTCTCAGTACATCTCTATGGGATAATCAACCGAGTTGCGTTCAGAAATTGGGTGCTTACCAAGGTATCCAGATGGTTGCAGTCGAGGCAAATGTCCTCGGATGTATCTGGCCACTGCTTTCGGGTCTTGAAGAATAGTTTCCACATCCCACTGTGCGTTGTGTCGAAGAATTGCTGAAGGGTCCGTGGTCCTTCCGGATTGAACTCCCACATGCAGAGAGTCCATCGCTGACACGAGAGCATCCGGCGGACTAGCATCACCTGGATCATGTTAATGAGGCCGGTGTCCTTTTTGAGGATGCTCTGGATACGACTTTGCAGCGTCTGCACTTCATCAAGTGATCCCCAGCCAAGCCTCTTATTAATCCACGATGCGAGTCACAATGGAGGGCCAGATCAGAACGCAGGCGTGGCTGCCCATTTGGTACCACAGGGTTCGGTGATATAGAACCACTCCCGCTGCCATAAGTTGGAGGTTTTCGTGAAGGTGCCTTTTGGCTAAATAGTATTGGCGAGCTTGCTCACCATAGCACCGCCGCACTCCGCCTGCTCCCTGTCGACTATCTTCGGCTTCACATTGAAGGTCTTGAGCCATAGGCCAAAGTGTGGGGGATGCAGAGAAAATCTTCACACATGATGATAAACGCCGAGATTTGGAGAAAGGAGTCCGGAGCTTGATCGTGAAAATAAGCCCATAATAGAACATAAGGCCACGAACAAAGGGGTGGAGAGCGAAACCTAGCCCGCGGAGGAAGTGAGAGATGAATACAACCCTCCCGCCGGATTTTGGTGTGGGGATAACCTGCCCCTTGGCAGGGAGCCTATGGGGGATTTCTGCAGTCAGGTACCTCGCCTCCCAGAGCTTCACAATATCTTCCCCGGTGACCGAAGAGGATGTCCACCTGCCTTGGGAGCTGGATCCAGACATGACTAGAAGGTTTGGTAACAATGAAAGAAATTGAGACCTGGGCGCTAGAGCTTGAGGCTGGAAAGGCTGAGGAAGAAGTAAGCGTGGGGCAGAAAGACGGGTCTATACCCCTTTATAAAGGCGATGAATATTGAACGCCTCCTCACGGGCCTTAAAACTCGCCTATTCCTGACGGATCGTGCAAATGACATGGTTGGATTACCCATGCCCACATTGATAAGAATCCCGTGATAAGGGGGGCACGATCTCTACTTTGACAAGATGTGCTAATAAAGACCGCGTCTCGTAACATGGAGCGAGAGGCTGAAAGACGGTTCGAAATAATAACCAGGCAAGGGACATAACGTCTCGCCACAAAAGTCGTGAGTAGATGGGGCTTGTTAAATATTATACCCTATTGTGGTTGTATGTGGTGTCTATTTCGTAGAGCTGGACACGTTTTCTGTGTTCGAGGACTACTTTGAAGTATTCGGAGGAGGAACCCGCCTTGCAATGCCGAAGACAATCTGCGCGCCAGACACATTGTCATTGAAGCCTGGTTCAGGGGCTACTGAGGGAGTCCTAGATCAAGGGGTCCTCGAGCGTTCGGGCTATGTGACGTGGGTCGTACTAATGGGCCATGAAGGTACAAGACAGAAGACTTCTTACCGTGTCCGGATGGGACTCTTCTTTACATGGAAGGCAAGCTTGGCGTTCGGATATGAAGATTCCTTCCTCTGTAAACTAACTTTGTACAACCCTAGATCCATTTGGTGTTTATATAAACGGAGGGTTTAGTCCGTAGAGGCAATCATAATCATACAGGCTAGACTTCTAGGGTTTAGCCATTACGATCTCGAGGTAGATCAACTCTTGTAACCCCATATTCATCCAAGATAATCAAGAAGGAAGTAGGGTATTACCTCCATCGAGAGGGCCCAAACCTGGGTAAACATCGTGTCCCTGTCTCCTGTTACCTTCGATCCTCCGACGCACAGTTCGGGTCCTCCCACCCAAAGATCTGCTGCTTTTGACACCGACACATGGCCTCCCCCCTAGATGGGATGAGAGTTCCCCCTCTGGTCCATGGCCTCCATGGTGGCGAAGGGGCAGGAGCCCCTACGAGATTGGATCTCCCTCTCTGTTCTCTTCTATTTTGCGTTCCCCTAATCTGGCCGAAAACTGTTTCTTATATTCTGGGAGATCCATAACTCTGATTGCGCTGAGATTTTAACATGATTTTTTTCTGGATATAAGTTTCCTTGTGCCTGAAGTAGAGCCCCAACCGACGTACGAGGTGAGCACAACCCACCACCACACGCCTAGCTCAGGGGTCGCACCCTGGTGTCTTTTGGTGTGTGTGGGCCTCCGTTTGCGGTGATTCCAACTCCCAAAAATCACATATATTCCAAAATAATTCTCCGTAAAATTTTATTGCATTTGGACTTTGTTGGATATGTATTCTCCGCGATACGAAAAACATGCAGAAAACAAGAACTGGCACTGGGCACTGGATCAATAGGTTAGTCCAATAAATCATATAAAAAGTTGTGAAAAGTATGTAAAAGTTGTATAATATTGGCATGAAACAATCAAAAATTATAGATACGATGGAGACGTATCAACTCACAAGCTTGGATCTATATACTACCTGCTTGCTGGCTTGACCACAAGAAACACTATATTGAGGCACACTCTATTGCCCAAGTCAGGAGATCATAGAATGATCCGTGGTCACTTCATCAACCTGCTTTACTTGTTTGATATTCCTCAGAAGTTCAAGGTGATGATCCTGATTGTAGAAAGTAGAAACTATGAAGAGAATAGCTGCAGACCAGAAGAGATCTTGTGGATATGCCCCTCACATTCAGACTTTGATCAACTCCAAGATGGGAACTGGGACATATCTACTAGACAAAGAGCATCTTCCCCTGAGGCCAGACTTTGAGGACAACGAGGTTGTCATGGATGCTTCCCATCCTACTTGTGCTGAAGCCCAGGAGAAGATAGAGAGAGCAAAGGCTACAAAAGCAACAAAGGCAACAAGTGTACTAGATGCTTCCATAGTGCTACTCAAGACCAAGCAAGATCAACTCAGTTATCTGCTTGAGGCCACCATCAGGATTGAGAAGAGCTTGTCCACCTTGACTCAAAACTAGAAAAGCCTTGAGAGGATCATTGGGACTAAATTTCATGACCTAGATGTGAAGGTCACTGAAATACAGACCATTGTGGAGAAGCTCCAAGAGGATGCTGAGGACAGGGAGGATAGACCCACTACAGACACTTTCCAGAGAGTGCTAAGGGCACAAAGGTCATCAGCAGTGCCAGTTGTCAGAGACTCCTAGACTACCACTTCAGCACCTATAGCAACTGCCACGGTTGTACCTCCAGTGTCAACCCCTCCAGCTCCACAAATTTCTGCCGAAGCATTTGCAGATGCCCTCCTCTCCACGCCATCTATGCATACCGGAGCGACAAGCCAGAAGACCCCTTCTGGAGCTCCCGTAGATCGTGCCTAGAGTGTCGTATGGCACTATATGTTTTCAAACTTTTTGGTAACTTGTTGCCAAAGGGAGAGAAAGTGTATAGATCTTAAGCTTCGAGAGAGAGAGAGAGAGTGTGTGTGTGTGTGTGTGTGTGTGTTTCGCTTTTTGGTTGGTTTCATTTGCTTCTCTTGCTACTTTGATCGTGTGGTTGTTTGTTTCCTATGCTACAATTTGTGTTATGCTTGTGAGATACTTATGTGATCATGTGTTTGATCATACTATGCTTAATGTGTGGTTGCCTGCTTATATCCATGAATTTGTGTATGATCAATCACTTGTACCCTTAGTGATGAGTGCATGTTATTTAACTCTTATCATTTTGAGCGCTCCACCAAGATGTATGTGACATGGAAGAGTGACCCATGATCCTAATCGATTGTGCATTTTCATTCAAAAGTAAATTTTAAATAATGCACAAATTTAGGGGGAGCTCTTGCTTATCACATACTTCTCAAAGCAACGATGTATTTCATTCATATTATCATCTGTCGAAGCTTTGATCTATATGTTTTCATCAATTACCAAAAAGGGGGAGACTGGAAGTGCAAGTAATCCCCAGGTGGTTTTGGTAATTCATAACAACATATAGCTCATTGAACTAATATCCATTCAAGTCAAATATTTCAGAAAGTCCAATGATTGGCATGGCATGGACTAGAGATGTGGACCCCTCAAAATGCTAAGGACACATATTGGCAAAAGCTCAAGACTGTTCATTTATATTTTAGTGATTCAAGATCACATTGAGTCCATAGGAAAACCAATACTATAAAAGGGGATGAGGTGTTGCTTAATGGTCTACTTGCTTAAAGTGCTTAGTGATATTGCTCCAAATCCCTCAACCACTTTCTCATTTCCAAATATGTCCAAAACTCAAAGTCAAACTCGGCCCCACCGATTTGATCTATCCAACGCCACCGAGTTCACTTGACATAGCCACTGCCAGAAACCCTAACACTTCGGTCACACCAATATGGATCTCGGTCTCACTGAGATGGGCCTGCAAACTCTCTATTGCCCGTTGTAATTATTTCAGTCTCACTGAAATGTGCAATCGGTCCCACCGAGTTTGCTTGACCAACTCTCTGTTTGCTCTTTTCTGAAATCGGTCTCACCGAGTTCAAGCAATTGGCTTCACCGAGATGAGGTTTTCCCTAACCCTAGAACATCGATCCGACCGAGTTGTTCCAGTCAGTCCCACGAAGATTCCTAACGTTCACATTTTGAACTAAATCGATCGCACCGAGTTCTTCTATTCGGTCTGGCCGAGTTGGGTCAAACGTGTGTAACGGTTGGATTTTGTGTGGAGGCCTTCTCCATTTAATAGAGAGACATCAGAACATGCCTACACTTCTAGCCTACATTTTCTGAGAAAGAACCACCTACTCATGTGTTGAGATTAAGACATTTCAATCCAACCACAAGAATCTTGATTTCTAGCCTTCGCCAAGTTGCTTTCCACTCAAATCATCTTTCCACCATATCCAAATCTATGTGAGAGAGTTGAGTGTTGGGGAGACTATCATTTGAAGCACATGAGCAGGGAGTTCATCATCAACACACAATCTATTACTTTTTGGAGAGTGGTGTCTCCTAGATTGGTTAGGTGTCGCTTGGGAGCCTCCGACAAGATTGTGGAGTTGAACCAAGAAGTTTGTAAGGGCAAGGAGATCGCCTACTTCGTGAAGATCTACCCAAGTGAGGCAAGTCCTTTGTGGGCGATTGCCATGGTGGAATATACAAGGTTGCTTCTTCGTGGACCCTTCGTGGGTGGATCCCTCCGTCGACTCGCGCAATCGTTACCCTTCGTGGGTTGAAGTCTCCATCAACGTGAATGTACGATAGCACCACCTATCGGAACCACGCCAAAAATCTCCGTGTCATCATTGCGTTTGCACTCTCCAAACCCTTTCCTTTACCTTTATGCAATGTTTTACTTTCCGTTGCTACAATCTTAGAATTGCATGTGTAGGTTGATTGCTTGACTTGTGCTAAGTTGCTAAAATCTGCCCACAACTAAAATTGGGAAAAGGTTAAATCTTTAGTTGGTCAAGTTGTCTAATCACCCCACCCTCTAGACCCACTTTCTATCCTACACAATAGCGGAACCTCGATGCACATATTGGCTCCTACATATTCTAAGAAGATCTTTACCGGTCGAACCTTATGACAACATACGTAATTCCCTTTGTCTATCAGTTTGCTACTTGCCCGAGATTCGATTGTCGGTATCTTCATACCTATTTCAATCTCGTTATCGGCAAGTCTCTTTACTCGTTTCGTAATACATCATCTTGTAACTAACTCATTAGTCACTTTGCTTGCAAGGCTTCTTATGATGTGTATTATCGAGAGGGCTCAGAGATACCTCTCCGATACTCGGAGTGACAAATCCTAATCTCGATCTATGCCAACTCAACAAACACCTTCAGAGATACCTGTAGAGCATCTTTATGATCACCCAGCTACGTTGTGACGTTTGATAGCACACAAGGTATTCCTCCGGTATCCGAGAGTTGCATAATCTCATAGTCGAAGGAATATGCATTCGACATTATGAAAGCAATAGCAATAAACTGAACGATTAATACGCTAAGCTAACGGATGGGTCTTGTCCATCACATCATTCTCCTAATGATGTGACCCCGTTATCAAATGACAACACATGTCTATGGTTAAGAAACCTTAACCATCTTTGATCAATGAGCTAGTCTAGTAGAGGCTTACTAGGGACACGGTATTTGTTTATGTATTTACACATCTATTTAAGTTTCTGATCAATACAATTCTAGCATGAATAATAAATCTTTATCATGGATAAGGAAATATAAAATAACAAATTTATTATTGCCTCTAGGGCATATTTCTTTCACGTCGGTGCCCCCGCCTTCGATAGCTCTCGACTCTACCTTTTTGTGTAACTAAACTTCTGCAGATGGGTAGCAAGCCTCCCTAGACGATGATGTTCATGTGATTTGACTGTTGATTAAATTCCAACATGTTGACCTATACTTATGGAGTACCTCTATTTGTAGTCAATCAATCACCGGCATTAGAAATATTCACTCACCTTCTATTGATGAAATCAGCCTGCAGGCCATCTCTCTCTCTCTCTCTCTAGCCTGCATATCAGATCATCTCTCTAGCTGTTTATTTGTCCGTCGATTTCTCATCATTTATCCGATGCTTTTTGTGTTGCTATCTTCTGATGATCTACTAGCTTGTCATATATGTGTCATCTAACATGTAAATATGCAAAAGCGTAGACCGGTATTTTACTCTTTCAATCTGGTGCTTCCTTTTGATATGATCTGATCTATGTCTTTTCAATTTTATATATTTCCGTGGATTTGCACAATATGTTGCATGCACCTTGGACCATTCACTCAATGTGGTATTGGAACAACACTTATTTTCAAATCGACACTAGGAAAAGTGGGAGCTTTACTGAATTGTTAGCATGGTGCACCCGGTAATGTTCACTCCTCCAACAATAAACAGTGATTAAGGTGGCAATCTTGATTTTTTTGAAGCAAGTTCTTACTCAATACAGAACTACCAAGGTATGAATATTTATCATTAATCAAGCTTAATACAATCAATGATATTTTGCAATATATCAGTACATTACCAATGCATTTATCAACCAAAACACAATTTTCTCTGACTTTTCATATCATCCTATCAAGGGTTCAAATAGACATGCATTTATATATCTCATTACATGGTTTCACTATTTACCTACTCCATAGATCCAACTCATGTACATCAGTACAAATTCCCGCAGCAATGGCGCGAGGTATCATCTACTTACCTAGGACGTGTTTGGTTCTCGTAGCAACTTTTGCCTGCATTGCATGCTTTACCCAGTCAGGCCTGGTTGAGGGGAAACATGTAAAAAACCAACATCCCCGTGTTCTTTGTTTGCGTGCATACCCTCTAGCCCGTGTGAGGCATAATGAAAGGTGGCCTGTTTGGTTGCCCGCTTGTTTAGGCTGAAATACAAGGCATGGTGTTTGGTTTCATGCAACACTTGTTGTCTGGTAACCTCTTCGGCGAGGTGGTGAGGTTACTAGCACACAGGGGCGTGTAGAACAACCCAAAAGACACACAAGAGATAACATATTAACACAGTTCTAAACCATAGCAAATAGTTTTTAACATAGTACTACACTTAAACATAGCAGTTTTCAAGCAAAGTAGTACGATATAGTCGATACTAAACCAGCTGGAGCAACGGAGAGCTGTCCTAGACATTCACGGCGAAGGCGTCATCGTGCCTTTCACACTTGGTCACCACTTCAATGCCGTCGTCGTTGGAGACGATGACCTTGAGTGCGTAGAGAGTCAGTAACTTGAAGGCCACCACATACCCGATCTTGATTTGATGGACGACAATGAAGGTGGCCCAATCATGATCGAGGGTGATCCTGCCATTCATCAGCCTCACAATGACCCTCCATGAGCAGCTGGTGTTCGTCTTCAGCTCGAACTCCATCGCCACGGCTAGGAAGTGCTTGGTGAAGTCTAGAGGCATTGGTATGCACTCGAGCTTCGGGACAAGGATCGTCTTGCAGAATGTGAGTTGGCCCACCTTCCTCATGGTACTGCCCGTAGTTCCGGCGCTTGCCACTTGGGCGCTCCTCCGACACCACATCATCGTCTGTGGGCAGCATCTCCTCGGGCGTGGCTGGCACAACCTCCAAGAGCGGCACCACCTCCTTGCCCTTGTCTATGGGAGGCACCACCTCCTTGTCATTGTTCTCTGTCTGGATCTACGTTATGAAGAGCACAAAGTTTATGGCATTTTGAACAACACAAAAGTGGAGGAGGAAGAAGAAGCGATGAAGATGGTTGTTAGGGCACCGGAGCCAGGCCACCGTGCTTTGCCAATCGATTTGGACTCCACCGAGGACGACGAGATGATGGTCTAGCCAGAGGACAAAAACAAGGCCAAGGGCACCCGCCGCTCCAACCGCCTCCAGGGTCGCCAGGGCTAAGATTAGAAACTATTGTATAAGATTAACTCCTAATCCCCATTCTCCTTGTATTCAATCCGGACTGGAACCCTAAAATCCATTGCTACTAGAAACTCATGATGATGTTATGATCAGTCCTATGGTTATTTACCCCGATTCCCCATTTTCCTAGAACACGGGTCGAATGAAAAATAGTAAGTGAGGAGGTCAAAATAGTGCTTATCGCCATTGCCAAAGTGTTGCTGGTGATGTTGCAGATGCCGGTGGTCGCCTTGCTATTCTCCGATCCGGTGAACACCGCCACCACCTGTGAGAGTAGGAGAGGGGAGGGAGGGGAGGGAGAGCGGTGAGGGAAGGTGGGGATAATTATTGCCGATGCTTCGGGAAGCAATGCGACTTGTCGAGCGTGGCTTCTCCCGTATAGCCGCCGCCGCCCACGTGCCTGGCTTTAAAAAAACTGCTGATTTAGACGTTCCTAGTGGGCCTGGCTGGGAGCTGCTTAAAGTTCCGTAGGATGCAGGTCTAACAATGAAAACAGGGACTCGTAAAAAAAAACAATGAACACAGGGAATCAAACATTTTTTTTTGTGATTGGCCTCCATGCAAGCTACCAAACACGCTCTAGTGCCAGTGCTCCGAGGTGTAAAACGAAAACGGGTCCGAGTCCCCGTCAACCGTTTCGCAGTTTCACGTAATAACAACCCTCATAAGAAAAGTTCTAATTTTTGCTCCTACTTTCCCGTCCTCTTCCTTGCTCATCACACGTCTCCGTTTGGTGCTGCTGAGAGAGGGAAAGAAACAGACGTCGGCCATGGCGCCGCTAAGGCGGGCGGCGAGCGCGGCGGTGGTGCTGCTGGCCCTCACGGGACTTTTTCTTCTCGTGTTCTCTCCCGCGGACGCAGCAACGGCGGCGGTGGAAGGAGGAGGTGACGATCTCTTGACTTTTCCCCCTGTCTCATCTTGCTTCCGTAGATGAAACGCTTCATTGCCACGCGTGCCCGGTGTGCGTGGTTCCGTGCCATGATTGTAGCTGGTTTCGCCGGATTTGTGGTTGGGGTTGAGGAAAAATCGAGCGAGATTCAGGAGTTATTAGTTCCACCGGCTGTGCTGGGAGCAATGCGAGAAGGGGACAAGATAGAAGTGATTTAGCGAAATTTAAAGTTAATTGGGCAGGAGTTGATGAGTGGTATGCTAAGGGGAGATCAAAACTCTAGTGCGGGGACTGCTAGAGCAACAGATTTCGTCTAATCTGTGGGAAATTTGGTTGGGGACAGTAAAGTTCAGATGCTTCATGCGTTCTCAAGTTCAGATGTTTGCTTGGCATATTTCACTTGCTTACTGTCGTGCCACGAAGCAATACAGTGATGTAGGAAGCGATGCACCCCTTGATATAATACTAACTACATATAATTCCAGCGCCTTTGCTTGGAGATGTGCAAATCTCATAGAGAACAACCATGCATGAAAGGTGAGATCAGTGGGCTACCTTATCCTTGCCGAGACTGGAAAATGTTGCTGGACATCACAAAACCGAACACTAATATCTGATATGTAGATTCCTTGAACTGCTACCGTTGCTGGACATCACAAAGCCCTTCATTGTTTTGCATAATGTAGCATCAAGTTGTTTACACTTTCTTTGTGCAATGCAGAGCTCAGGAGGAAGCAATCTGATGGTGGTTACTCATACAATAGTACTCTTGCTCATATTCTTGTTGAATATGCATCTGCTGTAAGTTCCTCTTTGAACCATATATACTAGCACATAATTTGTTTAAGAACTTAGTTCCTCAAACTCCTAGCCAGAGAAGTTCTGTGATGGGAATATCCTTGCGTGACTCAAAAAATCTTTTTATGACCTGGCTTGCCTAAATGAATTCCAGGTGTATACATCCGACCTAACCTCACTTTTGACATGGACTTGTCCAAGGTGTGAAGGTCACACGAAGGTACAACCCATGAGACAGAAACCAGACTTGGCTTCTTATGCTGCCTGTACAAACTGGCCATAACTACGTTCTTTGTTTGATTATTGACACAGGGTTTTGAGATGATAGAGATCATTGTAGATGTAGAGAAATGTCTACAGGTTCGTTATTTTTGTGTTCACGGCTTCTCATGATCTTCTTGCATGCAGTTTTAAATGACAATTATGCTCATATATAAAAGTAATACTTTTGAGCAGGCTTTTGTTGGAGTTGCCCCTGATCCACGATCCATAATAATTGCTTTTAGAGGCACCCAAGAACACAGGTACAAATAATTGCTGGTTATGTTACATAACTTACTGCCTACCAAATTTTATACCATGTGGGCACATCTTTCATCTGTGCCTGTTCTAGCGAATAGTTTCTAGACATAACAGTGTTTACTTTAAAATATAATACATAATATATTGCTAATAACCATTCATTCCAACATCAAAATTTACTTTTGAAGTGCCTCAAATTGGATTGAAGATCTCTTCTGGAAGCAGCTAGATGTAACTTATCCAGGCATGCCAGATGCAATGGTATCTCTCCTATCTCCACCGATCAATGTACTATTATTTTCTTACGAAATATAAATGAGTTTGACATCACTTGTTCACCTTATGTTTTCTTTCTCATACTGCAGGTCCACCATGGATTTTATTCTGCATATTATAATACAACTCTGCGGCATGAGATCCTGAAATCTGTTCAGTGGGCATGGAAGACATATGGAAGACTACCCATAAATGTTGTAGGTCACTCTATGGGAGGGGCTTTAGCTTCATTTTGTGCCCTTGATCTCTCTGTAAGTACCTTTGAGCAATCTGTGTCTTCGTGTGTTACTTGGACATGTATCCTCAATTCTGCGTACTTTCTGTGGGATGTTATGGAAGTACATGCAGTTTAATTCAAACCATGCCATAAACAGCTAAATTCCGATTTTGATCTAAACTATTTCATATGTCCAATGTGGGTCATGAGTTTTCACATTGAATGTAAATCCAACAAAGCAAGGATGAAGCTATCCTTTTTTTTCACAATAAAACCCTGTCTATTATATTAGGTATATGAGATTCAGTCAACTGATTTCTCGCCTTCTGTTTTCCAGGTTAAATGGGGGTCACACAAAGTTCAGCTCATAACTTTTGGACAGCCTCGGGTAGGCAATCCTGCTTTTGCTGAATACTTCAACGAGCAGGTTCCAAGAACAATCCGCGTGACCCATGAAAATGACATTGTTCCACATTTGCCACCATACTTTTATTACCTAGGCGAATGGACATATCACCACTTTGCAAGAGAGGTCAATGCTGTTACTTGAAAAGAATTCCGCAGTAAATTGATGGTCTTGTAGATAGAGTTTGTTAAGTTATACTCCCTCCGTTCCGAATTACTTGTCGCAGGTATGGATGTATCTAGATGTATTTTAGTTCTAGATACATCCATTTCTGCGACGAGTAATTTGGAACGGAGGGAGTAGTTTCTAAGTTATACGTTTGTTGCACATTTATCCGTCTTCAGGTTTGGCTTCGTGAGACCATAGTAGGAAATGTGGTTACAAGGAATGAGACAGTCTGTGATTGTTCAGGCGAGGACCCAACCTGCAGCAGGTATTGACATGCCTCTCACATTTGTTGTAAAAGTATGCCCCTCCTGTTTTGCTTAAGCTTTGTTCTTGCTTGAATAGATCGGTCTACGGGAGAAGTGTGGCAGATCATCTCGAGTATTATGGTGTTAACCTACATGCTGATTCAAGGGGAACCTGTCAATTTGTGATTGGCACATCCAACTCAGCCTATGGTGACATTCTTCAAGTTGATGGAGCTATCATCTTATCAAGATATCCACAGGAGCGATATCCTGTGGAATCTATCTAACCCTTTAGCTGAGGGTAAACTGTACAATATATTATTTTATGTTTTGTGTAAATATTTCATGTAATGTAGACACGTTGGGTGCTGTAGGAGGTCTCCTGAGGATAAGGTTTCGCCTTTAGAATGTGGCCGCCTTTACTCTAGTGAGAATTGTACATGAAGCTCAGTCGACATTGTAATTGATGTGCCTGATGATATCACAGGCTCAAATAATAAAAACATTTGATAGTATCATGGTTTTTTCACTATCTAGCTTATTGTGATTCTTCATTCCTACTGAAAGATATTCTTATATTTTCTCTCAGCATTTCGTCTCGCCTCTCTTGGTGCCTTGGCGTCAGATATGCATTTATGATCAAAAGAGTGCTGCCCTTTGAAGGTCTGAGGAGCCAGGAACTGATCGAAATCATGCTGGAACCTGGATTCCCAAGATGCAAAGTTGTACATTAGTCGGCAGTGCCCGGTGGGAAAACTGAGGATAAAGGATACATATCTATTCAAATATTCTCCATTGCCATCTGCTTGCCCTGTAGGGTTGCACCATATCGGAGAATCGAGAAGAATAGATACTACCTCCGTTCCGAATTACTTGTCGCAGGTATGGATGTATCTAGATGTATTTTAGTTCTAGATACATCCATTTCTGCAACGAGTAATTTGGAACGGAGGGAGTACGTTGCAGCATATCAACTGCTACTGTTCTACGCCTCATTTGCACAGCATGTGCTGAAGATATGCACCGTCGGATCATGGCGCGGCGAATGCTTGCGCATTTGGTAACGACATAAAACATGGCGAACATTGAAATCTTGAGAGACGACAGAGAATTGCAAATGGCACTGATTCCACTGTTGCGGATAGGGTCATGAGAGAGGGAGGGAGGGAGGGAGGGAGGGAGGGAGAGAGAGAGAGAGAGTGGAAGCCCTCTCTGCCTGAAGATGTTTCCTGTATAAATCACCTCTCTCTCCTTAGCCGGTGGAATCAGATCCATGTGCCGTACTACTACCATCCGTGTCGACGTTAGCGCCATCTTGTGCTTGTTCTGAGCCTCTGTACTATATGTACAGTAAAATGACTGAAGTTAGAAGCCCTGTAGAAGTGTAGAGATAATGTTTCATCAGGGATGAAACTCCCAAACAAAATGAAGAGTATCAGAGGAAATGGCTTTACACTAGTCTCACACCCTCTAGTGTGCAAGACAAGTATGTTGAATGTGATCAAAGCGTTTGAGCATGGTTTTCTTTCTTTTTTTTTTGATAAAAGAAGGGCTCTCCCCTTCCGATTTTCATTAGAGAAAACCAAAGCAGTTCAGGTATAGACTACAGGAACTAAAAAACATTCAGCGACGCACTAGCATGTCCCCCCTCCAGCAGCTCCACCCACAGTTCCAGAGCAAGCTGGGTGGCACACACCAGAACACAACATAGTCTTGATACAATCATCCAAAGCCTACTAAACAGAAGAACAAGGGGGGGGGGGCATCCCCTGCACTAGCGACTCCCACCTATCTGTGGCAGATCTGAGGCCCTCGGTTCTCAAGCTCCAGCACCGTATCGAGCCCTGGCAGGGCCGCTGGCTGTCTAAGGCGGCCAGGACGATCGTCATCAACTCATCTCTGTCCAGCCTCCTTTTGTTCATCATGAGTTTCTACAGCCTGTCCGAAACGCTGCTTCATGAGATTGGTTTTGTCCAGGCACGTTTCTACTGAGCCGGCGAGGGTGACAAGCAGAAATACCATATGGTCCGCTGGACCAACATCTGCAAACCTAGGGACCAAGGCGGACTCGGCATCATGTCCTCCAAGCGTATGAACCTGACTCTCCTCACGAGGTGGCTCTGGTGCATTGCGAATGGAGAGGGTGGTTTGTGGTTGCAAATCATCTGGAGCAAATATTTGCACGGCCAACCCCTCGCCTTCTGCATCCGATCGGGTGGTTCCCAGTTCTGGCAGTCCGTCATCCAGCTGCTCCCGGTCCTCCGCATCGGGACCTCCATTTCGGTTGGCTCCGGGACGACCACGCTGTTTTGGTTTGACCGCTGGGCTGGGGACTCCCCCTTCCCTGCCAGGTTCCCAGATCTTTTCTCCATTGCGGTGGAGCCTAGGATTTCTGTTGAGACGTCCCTTATTGACTTAGGGTGTCTCGTTTTTCGGAGGCCATTCGGGCCCCCGGAAGTCGCTTCCTGGCATGAGCTTCTGGGCGCCGTTGCTCTCCATGAGCCGGATTTGACACAGCCCAACGACCGCCTGTCTTGGCGCCTCGAACCCTCAGGAAGGTTCTCAACTAAATCCCTATATCAGGTGATTGCTCCCACCCCTGGCCCGGCAGTCCTTGAGATGGTCTGGGCTATCCATCTTCCCCTAAAGATCAGAGTTTTCTTGTGGCAATGGATCCGTGGCCGGCTCCCCTCCGACGTGGAGGTGTTGAAACGGCAAGGCCCGGGCGACGGGATTTGCCCCCTATGTGGGACTGAGGAAACCTTGAATCACATTTTCTTCTCGTGTGTTTACGCCCAGTTCCTTTGGGGATGCCTCCGTGAGGCTATTGGTGGCAACTGGTGTAACGCCAACTGTTGGGGAACGTAGCATGCAATTTCAAAAAATTTCCTACGATCATGCAAGATCCATCTAGGAGATGCATAGCAATGAGAAGGGGAGAGTGTGTCCACGTACCCTCATAGACCGAAAGCGGAAGCGTTAGCTTAACACGGTTGATGTAGTCGAACGTCTTCTCGATTCAACCGATCAAGCACCGAACGTACGACACCTCTGAGTTCTGCACACGTTCAGCTCGATGACGTCCCTCTAACTCTTGATCCAACAAAGTGTCGAGGGAGAATTTCGTCAGCACGAAGGCGTGGTGACGGTGATGATGAAGTGATCCACGCAGGGCTTGGCCTAAGCACCACGACAATATGACTGGAGGAGTAAACGGTGGAGGGGGGCACCGCACATGGCCAAGAACACTTGATGTGCCTTAGAGGTGCCCCTCGCCCCCGTATATAAAGGAGGGAGAGGGGAGGAGTCCGGCTAGGGCGCGCCAAGTGGGAGGAGTTCCACTTGGACCCCTAGTCCAATTCGGACCCCCCTTTTCCTTTTACCGGAACGGGAAAGGGGGAAGGAGAGGGAGGAGGAGAAGGAAAGGGGGGCGCCGCCCCCTCCCCTTGTCCAATTCGGAGTCCTTCCCTGAGAGGGGGAGGCGCCACCTCTTCTGGGCTCCCTTGCCTCTCCCCTATGGCCCATATCCCCCCCGGGGGGTGTTCTGGTAACCCCCCGGTACTCCGATACGTACCCGATACTTTCCGAAACACTTCTGGTGTCCGAATACTATCGTCCAATATATGAATCTTTACCTCTCGATCATTTTGAGACTCCTCGTCATGTCCGTGATCTCATCCGGGACTCCAAATAATCTTCGGTCACCAAAACACATAACTCATAATACAAATCATCATCGAACGTTAAGCATGCAGACCCTACGGGTTCTAGAACTATGTAGACATGACCGAGACACCTCTCCGGTCAATAACTAATAGCGGAACCTCGATGCTCACATAGGTTCCTACATATTCTACGAAGATCTTCGTCGGTCAAACCATAATGACAACATACGTCATTCCCTTTGTCATCGGTATGTTACTTGCCCGAGATTCAGTTGTCGGTATCTTCATACCTAGTTCAATCTCGTTACCGGCAAGTATCTTTACTTGTTCCGCAATGCATCATCCCGTAACTAACTCATTAGTAACATTGCTTGCAAGGATTATCATGATGTGCATTACCGAGAGGGCCTAGGGATACCTCTCCGATACTCGGAGTGACAAATCCTAATCTTGATCTATGCCAACCCAACAAACACCTTCGGAGATACCTGTAGAGCATCTTTATAATCACCCAGTTACGTTGTGACATTTGATAGCACACAAGGCATTCCTCCGGCATTCGGGAGTTGCATAATCTCATAGTCAAAGGAATATGTATAAGTCATGAAGAAAGCAATAGCAATAAAACTTAATGATCATTATGCTAAGCTAACGGATGGGTCTTGTCCATCACATCATTCTCCTAATGATGTGATCCCGTTCACCAAATGACAACACATGTCTATGGTTAGGAAACTTAACCATCTTTGATTAACGAGCTAGTCTAGTAGAGGCATATATACCAGGGACACTTTGTTTTGTCTATGTATTCACACATGTATCAAGTTTCCGGTTAATACAATTCTAGCATGAATAATAGACATTTTTCATGATATAAGGAAATATAAATAACAACTTTATTATTGCCTCTAGGGCATATTTCCTTCAGTCTCCCACTTGCACTAGAGTCAATAATCTAGATTACATTGTAATGATTCTAACACCCGTGGAGTCTTGGCGCTGATCATGTTCTGCTCGTGGAAGAGGCTTAGTCAACGGGTCTGCCACATTCAGATCGTATGTATTTTGCAAATCTCTATGTCTCTCTCCTTGACTTGATCAAGGATGGAGTTGAAGCGTCTCTTGATGTGTTTGGTTCTTTTGTGAAATCTGGATTCCTTCGCTAAGGCAATTGCTCCAGTATTTTCACAAAAGATTTTCATTGGACCCTGATACGTCTCCAACGTATCTATAATTTTTGATTGTTCCATGCTATATTATATTCTGTTTTGGACATTATTGGGCTTTATTATACACTTTTATATTATTTTTGGGACTAACCTATTAACCGGAGGCCCAACCCAGAATTGCTGTTTTTTTGCCTATTTTAGGGTTTCACAGAAAAAGAATATCATACGGAGTCCAAACGGAATGAAACCTTCGGGAACGTGATTTTCGGAACGAACATGATCCAGAGGACTTGGACCATACATCAAGACATCAACCAGGAGGCCACGCGGTAGGGGGGCGCGCTTACCCCCCAGGCGTGCCCTCCACCCTCGTGGGCCCCCTGTTGCTCCACCGACGTACTCCTTCCTCCTATATATACCTACGTACCCCCAAACTACCAGTTACGGAGCCAAAACCCTAATTCCACCGCCGTAACTTTCTGTATCCACGAGATCCCATCTCGGGGCCTGTTCCGGAGCTCCGCCGGGGGGGGGGGGGCATCGATCATGGAGGGCTTCTACATCAACACCATAGCCTCTCCGATGAAGTGTGAGTAGTTTACCTCAGACCTACGGGTCCATACTTATTAGCTAGATGGCTTCTTCTCTCTTTTTGGATCTCAATACAAAGTTCTCCCCTTTTCTTGTGAAGATCTATTTGATGTAATCTTCTTTTGCGGTGTGTCTGTTGAGATCGATGAATTGTGGGTTTATGATCAAGTTTATCTATGAACAATATTTGAATCTTCTCTGAATTCTTTTATGTATGATTGGTTATCTTTGCAAGTCTCTTCGAGTTATCAGTTTGGTTTGGCCTACTAGATTGATCTTTCTTGCAATGGGAGAAGTGCTTAGCTTTGGGTTCAATCTTGCGGTGTCCTTTCCCAGTGACAGTAGGGGCAGCAAGGCACGTATTGTATTGTTGCCATCGAGGATAACAAGATGGTGTTTATATCATATTGCATGAGTTTATCCCTCTACATCATGTCATCTTGCTTAAAGCGTTACTCTGTTCTCTTGAACTTAATACTCTAGATGCATGCTGGATAGCGGTCGATGTGTGGAGTAATAATAGTAGAGGCAGGCAGGAGTCGGTCTACTTGTCTTAGACGTGATGCCTATATACATGATCATACCTAGATATTCTCATAACTATGCTCAATTCTGTCAATTGCTCAATAGTAATTTATTTACCCATCGTGAATACTTATGCTCTTGAGAGAAGCCACTAGTGAAACCTATGGCCCCCGGGTCTATCTTCCATCATATTAATCTTCCAACACTTAGTTATTTTTATTGCCTTTTATTTTACTTCGCATCTTTATCATAAAAATACCAAGAATATTATCTTATCATATCTATCAGATCTCACTCTCGTAAGTGACCGTGTAGGGATTGACAACCCCTTATCGCGTTGGTTGCGAGGATTTATTTGTTTGTGTAGGTGCGAGGGACTCGTCCGTGGCCTCCTACTGGATTGATACCTTGGTTCTGAAAAACCGAGGGAAATACTTACGCTACTTTGCTGGATCACCCTTTCCTCTTCAAGAGAAAACCAACGCAAGTGCTCAAGAGGTAGCAGACCCGATGCACTAGGTATTACACCTAGATCGGATATGAACTCCTTCAGCCAGACTCTTCCATTCGCTGCTTCCGAAGCAGCTATGTACACCGCTTCACACGTAGATCCCTCCATGACGCTTTGCTTGGAACTGCACCAACTCACAGCTCCACCATTCAACATAAATACGTATCCGATTTGTGACTTTGAGTCATCCGGATCAGTGTCAAAGCTAGCATCGATGTAACCATTTACGACGAGCTCTTTGTCACCTCCATAAATGAGAAACATATCCTTAGTCCTTTTCAGGTATTTCAGGATGTTCTTGACCGCTGTCTAGTGATCCACTCCTGGATTACTTTGGTACCTCCCTACTAAAGTTATAGCAAGGCATACATCAGGTCTGGTACACAACATTGCATACATGATAGAACCTATGGCTGAGGCATAGGGAATGACTTTGATTTTCTCTCTATCTTCTGCAGTGGTTGGACATTGAGTCTGACTCCACTTCACACCTTGTAACACAGGCAAGAACCCTTTCTTTGACTGATCCATTTTGAAATTCTTCAAAACTTTATCAAGGTATGTGCTTTGTGAAAGTCCAATTAAGCGTCTTGATCTATCTCTATAGATCTTGATGCCCAATATATAAGCACCTTCACCGAGGTCTTTCATTGAAAAATTCTTATTCAAGTATCCTTTTATGCTATCCATAAAATCTATATCATTTCCAATCAATAATATGTCATCCACATATAATATTAGAAATTCTACAGATCTCCCACTCACTTGTAAAAACAGGTTTCTCTAAAAGTATGTATAAAACCATATGCTTTGATCACACTATCAAAGCATATATTCCAACTCCGAGATGCTTGAACCAGTCCATAAATGGATCGCTGGAGCTTGCACACTTTGTTAGCACCTTTAGGATTGACAAAACCTTCTGGTTGCATCATATACAACTCTTCTTTGAGAAATCCATTAAGGAATGCAGTTTTGACGTCCATTTGCTAGATTTCATAATCATAAAATGCAGCAATTGCTAGCATGATTCAGACAAACTTAAGCACCTCTATGGGTGAGAAGGTCTCATCGTAGTCAACTCCTTGAACTTGTCGAAAACCTTTTGCAACAAGTCGAGCTTTGTAGACAGTAACATTACCATCAACGTCTGTCTTCTTCTTGAAGATCCATTTATTCTCTATGGCTTGCCAAACATCGGGCAAGTCAACCAAAGTCCATACTTTGTTCTCATACATGGATCCCATCTCAGATTTCATCGCCTCAAGCCATTTCGCGGAATCTGGGCTCATCATCGCTTCCTCATAGTTCGTAGGTTCGTCATGGTCTAGTAACATGACTTTCAGAACAGGATTACTGTACCACTCTGGAGCGGAACGTACTCTGGTTGACCTACAAGTTTCGGTAGCAACTTGATCTGAAGCTTCATGATCATCATCATTAGCTTCCTCACTAATTGGTGTAGGCATCACGGGAACAGTTTTCTGTGATGAGCTATTTTCCAATACGAGAGAAGGTACAATTACCTCATCAAGTTCTATTTTCCTCCCACTCACTTCTTTCGAGAGAAACTCCTTCTCTAGAAATGATCCATTCTTAGCAACAAATATCTTGCCTTCGGATCTGTGATAGAAGGTGTACCCAACAGTTTCTTTTGGGTATCCTATGAAGGCGCACTTGTCCAATTTGGGTTCGAGCTTATCAGGCTGAAGCTTTTTCACATAAGCATCGCAACCCCAAACTTCAAGAAACGACAACTTAGGTTTCTTACCAAACCACAGTTCATACGGTGTCGTCTAAACGGATTTAGATGGTGCCCTATTTAACGTGAATGCAGCTGTCTCTAATGCATAACCCCAAAACGATAGTGGTAAATCAGTAAGAGACATCATAGATCGCATCATATCTAATAAAGTACGGTTACGACGTTCGGACACACCATTACGCCATTGTGTTCCAGGTGGCGTGAGTTGCGAAACTATTCCACATTATTTTAAATGAAGACCAAACTCGTAACTCAAATATTCACCTCTGCGATCAGATTATAGAAACTCTATTTTCTTGTTACGATGATCTTCCACTTCACTCTGAAATTCTTTGAACTTTTCAAAGGCTTCAGACTTGTGTTTCATTAAGTAGATATACCCATATCTGCTCAAATCATCTGTGAAGGTTAGAAAATAACGATACCCGCCACGAGACTCAACACTCATTGGACCGCATACATCGGTATGTATTATTTCCAAAAAGTCAGTGGCTCGCTCCATTGTTTCGGAGAACGGAGTCTTAGTCATCTTGCCCATGAGGCATGGTTCGCAAGCATCAAATGATTCATAATCAAGTGATTCCAAAAGTCTATCCGCATGGAGTTTCTTCATGCGGTTTAGACCAATATGACCTAAACGGCAGTGCCACAAATATGTTGCACTATCATTATCAACTTTGCATATTTTGGCATCAATATTATGAATATGTGTATCACCACGATCGAGATTCAATAAAAATAGACCACTCACTACTAGGGAAAAGGCTAGCAGCAACGTGGGTTTTAGGTGTATCAGTAGCGTGGGGACCGGCGCTACTAATAAGGCGCTACAGCTAACACGTAGCAGTAGCGCGTGCTCACCAGCGCTACTGCTACACAAGTGTAGCAGCAGCGCGCTTAATGGAAACTCGCTACTGCTAATAGCTATAGCGCGCTTCTCCTGTGCGCGCTACTGCTACTACCGCGCTGCTAACTTTTCTCCACTCGCTACTGCTAATTTTAGTAGTTTTTTGTTTTTTTCGGCATATTTGTTTTGTATTTGAACAGGCTTTATAGAAGAATCTTTAGCACATACAAATGTCATCATGATACACACACAAATGCCTGCGAGACCACAAATGTAATCATAGCATATACATACAAATAGTCTCATCATAATCATCATCCAACACAAAGTGGTATCTTGTCATCATCTTGAAAATAGCGATATATGCAAGTCTCGAATACTTGCAACTACAACGTCATCCATCTAAACAAAGGTATACGCGAGAAGAGCTATCACTATGAGTGAGAGCGGAACTATGTAGTACATGAGGTGGCGGTTACGAGTCCTCTCTCGCGCTAGCGTGAACCTCAAGTAACTAGCTTCTCCTTCTTGTCTGCTTTTGAAGCCTTTATGGCTGGCGCCCGAGAACCCATTCACTTGCGCCTGACACTCATGCCACTCGTTGTGCACCCCCGGAACCTTCCCTTTGTACACGACATAGCACTTCCATCTCGCCATCAAGAAACTAGGTACCTGTTAGAGATGCATGTTCATGAAGAGGATGTACAATCATATATATGCAACAAAATATACTAGAGCAACACCGAAAAATAAAGGGTTAGCAACTAGATGAAACATACAGTATGCAAATTAATTAACTAGAGGTACGCAGGTCATCATACACAAACTAACAAAGTAGCGTTACGCAAGTTCGGCAGGGACCGTGGACATCACAAAGTTTCATCGCTACAAAAAGTATACAAGTTCAACCAACACATATCATCATCATCGGCATCATAAATCACTAGAAGTTCCATCCTTCCATATCATCGAGGATGGACCCTAGCTTCTTGAACGACGTGAGGTCTAGACATTGCATGCCTATGCGAGTTCGGACGTCAGCTCGCGATATAGGGCCGTGGTGGAACATCCCCTTCTCATCGACGACTTCTTTCATGATGATCATCGCAATGTCGCTTTGGATGCGAAAGAAGTCATCTCTAAGTTTATAATCCGCTTCTCCATGAGATTCTAGCCACTTGTGGATATGATCATCATTTTCTGCTTCTCATGCAAAGCTTTTGGTGATCCGTGTTGAACTGAATCATGAGATGGGCGATGTAGAATCCATCCTTCTTGCTTGGTTTTGGGACATGGATGCAGGAGAAGTTAGTTTTATGCGCGAAACCCATCTTCTTGTTCCTTTGTTTCCTGATCTGCATGTGGCCACCTCTAATGCTGAAGCCTTGGAGAGCATCATCTAGAATATTCATTATGTGGGTGTAGTATTTTTTCTCGTAGTCTCTAGAAGGGTCAAAATACATGGCGTCGGAGACTTGCGGGTAAAGAACGATAAGGACGGCGCGCCCGTTGCTGCCGGGAAAAGACACCTCAAATTATTCCCCATATGAGAGAGAAGGAATGATTGAAATGTACGAAAGGGTTGTCCGGAACTGACTTACTTTGGATGATAAGGCACGAGGACAATTTCCCGGTCCTTATGTTGTACCATGAAGTTTTGGAGGTACTCCCTAGCAGTTTCACGCTCAAAGTCGCCGAGACTCAAGAAAGACTCGTGCATGTAGTATGGATCCGCCACACAGATTTGCGAGACTTCTTCACTCTTCATGACGGAGCTCATATGTAGCGCAAAAAGGCGGACGATTGTAAAATCGAGCCGCCTTGTCAGAAACATCTCAAAGATATGGTCAAACCGCAGGAAGAACACCTCCGTGGGCCATGTGTCGACGTAGCACTTCCCCTCAGGCACACGAGCCGCGTATGTCGGATATCCTGGATCCTTTGAGGCTAGTAGGCTTTTCTCAGTCAACAGCACATGGTCGTGCAGTCTCCTGAGATCCCCTGATAGTGCCTCCAGCGGTTTCGGCGGTAGCATCGGCTCGCCTGTGAGATGGAACATGGCCGCACCTTTCACGGGTACACGCTCTTCAGAATGCTTCGTCTGGCTGCTTTGTGCTCTGACTTGTTTGGAGGCAGTTATCTTCCCCGATCTCTTCCTCTCCTTTTTCTTGGGCACACCTTCCAGACCCTTCCTTAACTCCTGCCCCAGGGTTCCTGGGCTAAGCACTGTACGACCCCCGGCTAGTTGAGCCTGTGTTGAGGCGACATCTTCAGGCATGTCCTGTGAGGAATTCATGAAGAGAGACTTTTTGCAATCCTTCCAACGACCTTCCTGCCCGGGCATATCATCCATATCCTCATTAGCATGCTGATAGCCCGATTCGTCATATGGTTGACTCATCATATCTATGTCACAGTCATACGCGTTTGTATTGAGGAAACCCATAGGGTCGACCTCCGTCTCATCATCCATTCTCTGTTCTATAGGACTGATTACATCAGCCAGTACTATTGCACCCCCTTCATCACGTCGTCCGCCGCTCTCACTTGGCACTACAGGAGATGGTAAGTGCGTAGGCGGGGTGGTGGTCTCCGCACATGCTTGTTGATGTGTGGTTATTGGCGTGCTCTCGGCCGGCTCCAGACGAATAAGATTCTTCGGCCATAGCAGCACCCAACCCTTGTAGTTTCCAATCCGTGGCGGGGTCTCGTCGTCCTCTCCCACGAGATATACCGGAGGAGGCAAATGCTCGTGCCCCGATTTCACACTGGACAAGTTAACCCTGAAGTGCCCAGCGGGGATCGGCTGGTTGTGGAACGTGGGTTGCATGGGGTTCATTATCATCCCCTTTCCAACGTCCACCTTCTGGCCTTTGATCAAGTAGAGTATGGTGCATGGGGTTTCTTCGCCCTGCAAACACATATGTTTGTGGTGTAAAACATCCGAAAGGCAACGAAAATGGAATATTCTATATATATATATGTTGGTGCGACATGTAATTACCGTGACGGCATCGAGCTCAGCCAAAGACGAAGGCCCACCTAGCGCGCCAGAGATTGAGGACGGGCTGCTATGAGCGGGAGCGACCACGAGAGGAGGCCCGGTTGCGTGAGCAAGTGATGGTGCGGTGTTGTTGTTGTTCATGGAGTTGCTCCCGACGAAACTGGGCATCGAGAAATCATGTACCGTCTTGTCTGGATTTTCCTTCATCCAGTTGATGATAGCTGGAACCAAGTTAGTAGCGAAATCATTTCTGCAGGCAGTTACAGCTGCATTCACTGCCTGCTGTAGCAACTCATTTTTCTCCTCGGCTGTTTTTTCCGCGTCCTCAACTGCTTTTTTCTCGACCGCAAGCTTCACCTTTGCGTTGATGTCCTCCTGACTAAACTTCTTTTTCTACTTCTTGGCCTCCGGGCCCTCATTGTAAAACACCTTCCACATGGCGCCGTCTCCAGTGCCGTGCACACGACCATATTGCGGCCGCTGGCCCAAAGGGAGTCCCTTAAGTTCGTTCAAGGCCCGATTGAGAGGGGTGTCCCACTTGGGCCTCGTCGGAGAAGTAGGGCTTTCGGCTGCAAGCTGGTGATGCTTCTCCAGTAGTCTAATCAATTTCCTCGTGATCTGGTCTGTGTAAAAAACCTTTTTCTCCTTGTCCCACTTGTAGCGGGCCCTGATGAAGTCACGCTCCAAGGGGTTGGTGAACTTCGCGAAGGGGTCTAGGAGACCCGCGGCTTCATGTTCCGCGTCCTCCTTATCCCATATGGGCCTTTTACCGAGGTAGCCACGGCTTCCGAGGCAATGCTTCCCCGTGTTCCTTTGCTGAAGGCTCTTGAATTTCACAGCCTTAGCCTTGGCTGCCTCGGTAGCGCAAGTGTCCTTGAACTTTTCGAGCTCCTCTTCCGTAAGTGTCGGATTTTCCTCCAGAATCTTGGACAGGGGTTCGTCAGCCTCAATAGCTTGTTTCACCCTCCCTTTCCAGGAGGCCAAATCATTGCTAAACATGCCCATGGCGTGATTGTTAATCTTTTTCATCTTCAGATCATCCCACGGTTGTTCTATGTTATCATCCCGGTCGGGGAACTTGAATCTCTTGTGCAACTTCGTTAGGAGCAACTGCGTCAAATGTTCTTTACTCCTTAAGTCATCATCGTTGATGCTCGCGCATTCCCATAGGATGCATCCTAATTGGTTCCCATAGCACTTGCGAGGTTCTTCCAGCTCTAATGGCTCAAACTTGCCAGGTGCCATCTTTGTGATCACAAGTCGTCCAATCCCTAGTTTGTTAGGTTTTCGTATCCTCTGCTTCTTATGCTTCCTCTTTTCGGTAGCGGCATCGGCGCCGGTACCTTCCCCGTCGGTACCTTCCCCGCCGGTCTCGGCGCCGCCATCGGTGCCGGCGCCGTCGGTTTCGATGTCGGTGTCAGTACCATCATCGAGGCCGACCTGCAAACCTTGTTTAGCAGTCAAATAGTCGAGGTACTCTTGTTCACCCTCATAATCCATCTCGTCTGCATCTTGGTCAGAAGGCCCAGTTTCTTCGTTGTTCGACATGTTTCCTATGATTAAGTGTCCTCGTTTATTTATAAAAGTATGAATAAATGAGAAATGACATAAAAAAGAAATCTATGTGCCAACACTCGATATGCCAACAATATAGCACAAATCATGCCTTTATTCACGGCAAATTTCGGCATGACCTTTGCTAAAAAATGGACATATCGAGCGCCTGAAATTCACCGGAACGGAAATGAATCAACATTCCGGCGTAACATAGGCCACTCGGACCATTTACCAAAATTGAACCAAAACATCACATGTCCAAATGACATGTTCAAATTCCAAACATGACATATCCACATATCACATGTCCAGTTCAAATTTGCATATAAATTTAGCCTACCTAAATTTGCTTTAACAAGGGATGTTGACTTGGACAATTGCTTAAATGCTGCCTTTTCTTTTAACTACAATTGCTTAACCCTAAATTTCTGTCCTATTTTAAAACCTAGCTAAATTCATAACTAAATAGATAACCTAATTAACCTACTACCCTAACTAAAACCTAAGTAAATTAACCAAAGAACCCTAGCTGGTAGAGAGAGGGGGGGTACAGAGGGTGCAGGGGCGAGGAGGCAGGCCCGACGACGGCCGAGTTTGGGAGGGGAGGAAGCAGAGGAGGGAGGCGAGGGCCGACAGGTCGGGGGCGAGGGCCGGGTCGGGGGCGAGCACCGGGGCCGGGTCGGGGGCGAGCGCCGGCCGGGGTCGGGGGCGAGGGCGCGGCGGTGCGACGGGGGAGAGAGTGGGGATTTTGGGGGAAAAGAGGCGGAATGAAGCAGGGAGAGTGAGAATTTTGGGTTAAGTGGACGTAGCAGTAGCGCGTTTAGACAAAACGCGCTGCTACTACCTTCACTAGCTGTAGCGGTTTAGATAAAACGCGCTACTACTACCTTCACTAGCTGCGTCGGTTTAGATAAAACACGCTACTACTACCTTCACTAGCTGTAGCGGTTTTATAAGGAAATCGCTACTGCTAGCTTGACTGTAGCTGTTTTATAAGGAAATCGCTACTGCCAGTTTTCCTTTTTCTTTTCCTTTATTTTCTCCCACTTTTATTTCCCGAGAGCAATGAACGAAGGGAAGGCGATATATATTGCATCATTTGACGGTTAAATATGTATACAAAATAGGAACATATATATTACATCATTGGACCCATGCATAATAATGGCTAAGTGTGTATACAAAATAGGAATATATATATATATATAGCACTGCTAAACTAAGCATGAGCGTAAATTTATTTATCCTACGCGCTGGCCATAGCGTGCGCTTAATTAAGCCAACCACCCCTCCACCCGTCCCGCATGGAGCCATGCATGTTTGAACATAAAAGTGGAACACTTAGTAGTAAGGACATTACTACAAAGCATATTTACCTGAAATCAAACGTAAATCCATGATGATATTCTAGTAATGGTTCACATGGGATGCAGTAACACAAATAGTAGTAATGAAATCAATGGACTGGGTCAGATGTTCCTACGAATTGCTAGTAAACCTATGAGAAGGTAGTGGTAAATCAATTACTACCTAGCTAGTAGCTAATATCTTTGTTCAGTTAGGTAGTAAACCTACAATAGGTAGTAGTAATGCAATTACTATCTAGCTACTTTTTAGGTAACCATTTTACTAGCAGTAAGGATTTTATTGTTGTTACTATGTTTACTATGAATTTTACTAGTAGAATGTTAGGGAGCGCACATGTGCATGCTGATGGTAACCATTATAATCCCGTTACCATTTTTACCACTGAGTTTACTAGCAAGTGGAGGGAGTACCTGGCCAGGCGAACCGTAGTTGCATGTTGATGGTAATAATTTAATTGTGTTACTATTTTTACATGGACTTTTACTAGCAAGTGGAGGGAAGTCACTGGTTTGATCGGTTTAGCGGGTGCACGACTTGGCCGGAGCGTAGGATTAGCATTCTGCGCGCACGCTCACTTTAGCACCACCGTATATATATATGTATATATATATATTACATCATTTGACCAATAACATAAGATTCCTCAGCGCTGACATTTTCGTTTTTGAGTCAGCTTCTTTCCCTTCTTGTTCGTCGAAGAATAATTGAGCCCCTCATTGTGACTTTGCCTTTTCCATGGAGTATGATTTTTCTTAGGTAATGTAGTATTGATTCTTCTTTTGACGTATACTTCATCATAATCGTCATCTTCCCTCATTGGGTTGCCGTACTGATCATAGTCTTCCTCGTTGGCGACTCCATCCATTCCAATGATGTTCCTTTTGCCTCTCCTCACGACAACACGACCGGGATTGCATGGGTCGGTTATGAAGAAGCATTGTGTCACGTGCTTAACGTGTACCCATGGCTCGTTTTTGGCGATAGCGTTCACGGTAGCGCTCTTGGCGTCGGGTATAGTCATGGTAGTGAAAATCCGGTTTTCTCTTTCAACATTCTTAGCCCATCTAACACGAAAAATCGTCGTGTTGTGTAGTCCAGAGTAGTCAAGCTCCCAGATCTCCTCGACCCTTCCATAAAATCATTCAGTTGCGCCGTTGTCGTTGCCGGTCATGCATTCCATCGTCACCCCTGAGTTCTGATCATCACTGTCCATATCTTTGGCCTCTGTGTAGAACGTGTATCCGTTGATATCATATGCCTGATAGGTTACGAGGTTGGGCGAGGGGCCATGTGCTAAGGCGTATATGAGCAATCCGTCCTTAGAGCCCTCCTCCGGGGGATTAGCAATAATATGCTCTTTGAACCAATGCAGGAAAGTGGAGTTGTGCTCTCTAGTAACTTCGGCGTCCGTCTTGCATACCCCCCGGTCACGATACTTCTTTGCGATAATTTCTTTGTGTAGTGCCACGAAAGGATCTACCTCGTCTAGGTGTTGTAGCACTACCAAGTTTGCTCTGTCAAAGTCGCTGCGTCGATCTGAGTATGCCACGTGCAGTTCCCTGCGACCGTTGCAGTGACCTTCTCCTTCGAGCCTCCCATCGTGCTTGTTAACAGGCAAACCAACACTAACACCAGGCGGCTGGTCTGCGCCATATAGAAAATTCTCACAGAAAGAGATGCACTCTTGTGTCACATAGCCCTAGACGATGCTTCCATCCGGATGGGACATGTTACGAGCGAATCCTTTGATGACCCCATTCATCCTCTCAAACGGCATCATGTTGTGCAGGAATGACGGCCCTAGGTCTATTATGTTATCCACAATATGGACACACAGATGCACCATCACGTCAAAGAACGCGGGCGGGAAGTACATCTCAAGCTCATTCAGTATCACAACGATCTCTTCCTGTAGCCTTCGGAGCTGCTTCACACTGATCGACTTTCGAGAGATGACGTCGAAAAAGTTGCAGAGACCAATAAGCGTGTCACGGACGTGCTTGTCCATTATCCCTCTAAGGGCAACAGGTAGTATCTGCGTCATCATCACATGACAGTCATGGGACTTCATCCCGCTGAACCTTTTCTTGTCCGTGTCTAGATATCTGTTTATCCTGCCATAGTAACCGGAACTAACTTTGACTCCGGTAAGGCACTTAAAGAATTGATGGATCTCAGCCTGACTTAAGGTGAAGCAAGATGGGGGGCAATAATCCTATTTCTTTATTTTCTTGCCCTTCTTCTCCCGTGCCTCTGTCTCCGTCTCTGTCTCGTCTGACATTTTACGAGGCGGCATGTGCAGATCTTCCCTGATTTTCAAATCTTGCAAGTCTTTTCTTGCATTCGGCCCATCCTTGGTCTTATCCGGCATGTTCATCAGTGTTGCGAGCAAGCTCTCAAGGACATTCTTACAGATATGCATTTGATCAAGGCAATGAGGTGTATCGAGTTTGTGCTAGTACTCCAAGTCCCAGAACACAGACCTCGTCTTCCATACCTTCAGCAGCGGCTCCGGTGCCTTTCTCATCGTCTTTCTCGGCGCGGGGCACTCCTTCCAGTTTTTCAACAGCTCATCGATTTCGGCACCGCTCCGCTTACGTGGAGGTCCTCGATGCTCAGCGTGAACATTGAATAGATCTCCATGGTTTCTCCACGGGTCGTCCTGTTCGAGCCATCTTCGATGCCCCATGTACACGATTTTCCCAGACCCGCCATCTTTCCTTGACGTTAGCTGCTAAGACGTCGTATCATCCATGCACCGCGTGCATCCGCAATATCCATGGCACACCTGGCCTGCCACATATCCGTAACCGAGATAGTCCTGCACTGTCATGATCAGCGCGGCTCTCATGTTGAAATACTCGCCTTTGCTGGCGTCCCATGTCTTGGCCGGTGTTTTCCATAACGTGTCTAACTCCTCTTGAAGTAGCCCCAGATACAAATTAATATTATTTCCTGGTTGTTTCGGCCCTTGAATAAGCATGCTCATGTGAATGTACTTCGATTTCATGCACAACCAGGGGGAGGTTGTACATCCATACAAACATGGGCCATGTGCTATGGTTGGTGTTCTGGTTGCCAAACGGGTTCATGCCATCGGTACACGCGCCGAGCACGATGTTCCTTGCATCACATTCAAAATACCGATAGAAGCTGTTCAACGCTCTCCACTGGCTTCCATCCTTGACGTGTCTCAGCTTCGGATCATCTCCATCATCGGGCTTCTTCCTCTCCGTGTGCCAGCACATTAGCTTTGCTTCCTTGGGATCTACAAAATACCTCTGGAGACGGGGAGTGATCGGTAAGTACCATACCACTTTCCGGTGACATTTCTTCCCGGCCTTCTTGTATCGAGAAGCATTGCACACCAGACAACTTGTTTTTTCCGCGTGCTCCTTCCGATAAATTATGCAATCGTTGATGCATGCCTGGTATCTAACGTGTGGCAGATCAAGAGGGCACACGATCTTCTTGGCCTCATCAACACTACTAGGACATAGATTACCCGCGGGAAGAACATCCTTTAGGTACTTGAGATGCTCATCGAGGCTAGTGTCGGTCCATTTGTTTTTAGCCTTCGTCTTTAGGAGTTGGAGCGTGAAACTCAAGCGGGTCAGCTCAGGATTGCAACCATCATACAATGGAGTGTTCGAGTCTACCACCAGTTGCTCCAGCTTAGCCTCCTCTCTAGAAGCAGCTCTCTCAGTACTCCTCTCCTTGCGAATCAATGCTTGAACATGAGGGTCCCGCACGATTGAACTTAGTACCGACGAACTCTGCTGCGTGGAGTCCATGTCGTTCTCTCCGCTGCCATGTCCGGCCCCTTCTCCGCCACCATGTCCGGCCCCTTCTCCGCCGCCATGTCCGGCCTCTTCCCCGCCGCCATTATCGATCATCTCTTCGTCTTGCCCCGTGTCATCATTGCCAGCCCCGTCGGCATCCTCAACATCGTCATCCTCATCTTCAATTATCCACCGAGTATAGCCATCCATGAAACCAGTCATGAGCAGGTGTGCTTCGACATGACCATCGTCATGGGGGTCGAGCCAAACTATTCCTTTGCATTTTCGACACGGACATAAAACCTCTGTCCGGTTATTTTCTTTCATGTCCTGCACCGCCGACCGCAACCACCTATCCACCATCGTTCCACCGACCATCGTCAACTCTGCACGGTAATAATAAACAAATTGATTATAAAAATGCGTGCATGCATCAAAGTCATACAAAAATTCGGCATGGCCTTCCTTAAAAATAGGACATATATAGATCTAGAGTTTGCTCGGAATTCGCCGAAACGGAAATAAATTGACATTTCGGCAAAACATAGGCAACTCAAAAGCACAATTTGGCATCAACTCATGCCACACACACAATTTCCATCAACTTATCACACACATATAAACATATTTCCATTTTGCAAAAGCATGAAATTTTAATCACCTATATCTCAAGATCGAGCACACGGTGGAGATGATGATGTAGGGAGATCAAAAGTGCACAAAGCTATTCTTGACAAAGATAGATCTAGTTAGGGGGCAAATATGTCACTTAACTAAATACTACATCTACCTAGCTACCTAATTTGGGAGGAGACAACTTCAACTAGTGGAGGGGGAAGGAAAAAGAGAAAGGAGATGCATTAATGGAGGTGGTGTAGTTATGTAGGAGTAATGAAGAGAGAGAAAGGTAGGTAGAAGAGGGAGAGTAATGGGGGAGAAGTATTGAGGAAGAAGAAGAGTGAGAGTGGGAGAGGTAGGGGAAAGGGAGAGGAGGGGAGGGGGAGGGTGGGTGGGGAAAATGTGGTGGGTGCGGATTAGTAGTAGCGCGAGACGTAAAACGCGCTGCTGCTAAGAAAGTAGCAGCAGCGCGCTTTCGGTACAAGTGCTACTGCTAACCGGGACCAAAAGTGTGCCCGATTTGAAAATTAGCAGCAGCGATCTCAGAAAAACCACGCTACTGCTACTACTATAGCAGTAGCGCGGCTCGCGGCACCGCGCTGCTGCTAAATGGAGTTTGGTGGGCACTGTCGGTCCATATTTGTAGCAGCGCGGGTTACGCCGAGCGCGCTACTGCGAAGAACTTGTCAGTAGCGGGTTTTCCACACCCGCGCTACTGCTAATTAGTAGCATCGCTGCTTTTTGAGCCGCGCTGCTGCTAAGATTCTGTGTATAGGGTTTTCCCTAGTAGTGACTCTTCAAGGGTGCATGACCATAAAAGATATTACTCATATAAATAGAACAACCATTATTCTCTGATTTAAGTGAATAACCATCTCACATCAAACAAGATCCAGATATAATGTTCGTGCTCAACGCTGGCACCAAATAACAATTATTCAGGTCTAAAACTAATCCCGATGGTAGATGTAGAGGTAGCAGGCCGACGGCGATCACATCAACCTTGGAACCATTTCCGACGCGCATTGTCACCTCGTCCTTAGCCAATCTTCGTTTAATCCATAGCCCCTGTTTCGAGTTGCAAATATAAGCAACAAAACCAGTATCAAATACCCAGGTGCTACTACGAGCATTAGTAAGGTACACATCAATAACATGTATAACAAATATACCTTTGTTCACTTTGACATCCTTCTTATCCGTCAAATACTTGGGGCAGTTCTGCTTCCAGTGTCCTGTCCCTTTGTAGTAGAAGCACTCAGTATCAGGCTTAGGTCCAGACTTGGGCTTCTTCCCGGGAGTAGCAACTTGCTTACCTTTCTTCTTGAAGTTCCCCCTTTTTCTTGAAACTAGTGGTCTTGCTAACCATCAACACTTGGTGCTCCTTCTTGATTTCTACCTCCGCAGCTTTGAGCATTGCGAAGAGCTCGGGAAAAGTCGTTTCCATCCCTTGCATATTATAGTTCATCACGAAGCCTTTGTAGCTTGGTGGCAGTGATTGAAGAACTTTGTCAATAACACTATCATCCGGAAGATTAACTCCCAGCTGAGTCAAGTGGTTATGGTACCCAGACATTCTGAGTATGTGCTCACTGACAGAACTGTTCTCCTCCATCTTGTAGCTATAGAACTTGTTGGAGACTTCATATCTCTCAACTCAGGCATTTGCTTGAAATGTTAACTTCAACTCCTGGAACATCTCATATGGTCCATGACGTTCAAAACATCTTTGATGTCCCGATTCTAAGCTGTAAATCATGGCACACTGAACTATCGAGTAGTCATCAGAGAGCTTGCCAGACATTCATAACATCAGCATTTGCTCCTGCAGCAGGCTTTTCACCTAGCGGTGCATCAAGGACATAATTCTTCTGTGCAGCAATGAGGATAATCCTCAAGTTACGGACCCAGTCTGTGTAGTTGCTACCATCATCTTTCAACTTAGCTTTCTCTAGGAATGCATTAAAATTCAAGGGAACGGTAGCACGAGCCGTTGATCTACAACATAGATATGCAAAAACTATCAGGACTAAGTTCATGATAAATTAAGTTAAATTAATCATATTACTTAAGAACTCCCACTTAGATAGACATCCCTTGAGTTATCTAAATGATCACGTGATCCATATCAACTAAACCATGTCCCATCATCACGTGAGGTGGAGTAATTTTCAATGGTGAACATCTCTATGTTGATCATATCTACTATATGATTCACGTTCGACCTTTCGGTCTCCAGTGTTCCGAGTCCATGTCTGTACATGCTAGGCTCGTCAAGTTTAACCCGAGTATTCTGCACGTGCAAAACCGTCTTGCACCCATTGTATGTGAACATAGAGCTTATCACACCCGATCATCACGTGGTGTCTCGACACGACGAACTGTCGCAACGGTGCATACTCATGGAGAACACTTATACCTTGAAATTTTAGTGAGGGATCATCTTATAATGCTACCGCTGTACTAAGCAAAATAAGATGCATAAAAAGATAAACATCATATGCAATCAAAATATGTGACATGATATGGCCATCATCATCCTGTGCCTTTGATCTCCATCTCCAAAGCACTATCATGATCTCCATCGTCACCGGCTTGACGCCTTGATCTCCATCGCAGCGTCGTTGTCGTCTCACCAACTATTTCTTCTACAACTATGCTAACGCGAAGTGATAAAGCAAAGCAATTACATGGTGATTGCATTTCATACAATAAAGCGACAACCATAAGGCTCCTGCCAGTTGCCGATAACTTTTACAAAACATGACCATCTCATACAATAACGTATATCACATCATGTCTTGACCATATCACATCACAAATGCCCTGCAAAAACAAGTTAGACGTCCTCTACTTTGTTGTTGCAAGTTTTACGTGCCTGCTACGAGCTTCTAGTAAGAACCGTTCTTACTACGCATGAAAACCACTACGATGTTTCATCAAGTTTGCTGTTTTTAACCTTCAACAAGGACCGGCCGTCATCAAATTCGATTAAACTAAAGTTGGAGAAACAGACACCCGCCAGCCACCTTTATGCAAAACAAGTTGCATGTCTGTCGGTGGAACCGGTCTCATGAACGTGGTCATGTAAGGTTGGTCCGGGCCGCTTCATCCAACAATACCGCCGAATCAAAATAAGATGTTGGTGGTAAGCAGTATGACTATGATCGCCCAAACGTTATTCACCTCCGAGTTCAAATGTTCAGCTCGATGACGTCCCTCTGACTCTTGATCTAGCAAAGTGTCGAGTGAGAGTTTCTCCAACACGACAACATGGTGACGGTGATGGTGAAGTGATCCGCGCAGTGCTTCGCCTAAGCACTACGACAATATGACCGGAGGAGTAAACGGTGGAGGTGGCACCGCACACGGCTAAGAACAATTGATGTGCCTTAGGGGTGCCCCCACCCCTGTATATAAAGGAGGGAGAGGGGAGGAGGCCAGCCTAGGGCGCGCCAAGTGGAAGGAGTCCCACCTGGACCCCTAGTCCAATTCGGACCCCCTTTTCATTTTACCGGAAGGGGAAAGGGGGAAGGAGAGGGAGGAGGAGAAGGAAAGGGGGCGCCGCCCCCTCCCGTTGTCCAATTCATACTCCTTCCCTGGGGGGGGGCACCTCTTGTGGGCTGCCTTGCCTCTCCCCTATGGCCCATATTCCCCCCCGGGGGGGTTCCGGTAACCCCCCGGTACTCCGGTACGTACCCGATACTTTCCGAAACACTTCCAGTCTCTGAATACTATCGTACAATATATCAATCTTTACCTCTCGACCATTTCGAGACTCCTCGTCATGTCCGTAATCTCATCCGGGACTCCGAACAATCTTAGGTCACCAAAACACATAACTCATAATACAAATCGTCATCGAACGTTAAGCGTGCGGACCCTACGGGTTCGAGAACTATGTAGACATGACCGAGACACCTCTCCGGTCAATAACCAATAGCGGAACCTGGATGCTTATATTGGTTCCTACATATTCTATGAATATCTTTATCGGTCGAACTGTAATGACAACATACGTCATTCCCTTTGTCATCGGTATGTTACTTGCCTTTCAATCTCGTTACTAGCAAGTCTCTTTACTCGTTCTGTAATAAATCATCCCGTAACTAACTCATTAGTCACATTGCTTGCAAGGCTTATCGTGATGTGCATTACCAAGAGGGCCCAGAGATACCTCTCCGATACTCGGAGTGACAAATCCTAATCTTGATATATGCCAACCCAACAAACACCTTCAGAGATACCTGTAGAGCATCTTTATAATCACCCAGTTACGTTGTGACGTTTGATAGCACACAAGGTATTCCACCGGCATTCGGGAGTTGCATAATCTCATAGTCAAAGGAATATGTATAAGTCATGAAGAAAGCAATAGCAATAAAACTTAACGATCATTATGCTAAGATGATGGATGGGTCTTGTCCATGACATCATTCTCCTAATGATGTGATCCCGTTCATCAAATGACAAGATGTCTATGGTTAGGAAACTTAACCATCTTTGATTAACGAGCTAGTCTAGTAGAAGCATACTAGCTAGGGACACTTTTTTTGTCTATGTATTCACACATGTATCAATTTTCCGGTTAATACAATTCTAGCATGAATAATAAACATTTATCATGATATATGGAAATACAAATAACAACCTTATTATTGCCTCTAGGGCATATTTCCTTCACAAACTGCCCCGACCTCCTCACTGAGGTGCAGGCCCTCCCCCTTCGGGCCGCCACATTAGGTGGCTTCTCATTAGGGTCCTTCTGTGGACGTTATGGACCGTGCGTAATGATCTTGTCATCCAATGAGTTCCTCTTCGACGTGCCACTGACGCTGTTTACAAAATGTGTGGGTACTTGCAGCTCTGGCGGCCGCCTAGCCTTCTTCAGGACCGGGATGCCATCAACATCATCATCGCTGACCTACGCTTGATGGCTCTCTGCTTGGCGTCGCCACTTCCTCCTCCTCCACCATGGCTAGATTAGCTTCTTAGCTACTATTGTGGATCATCCGCCTTTGTTTTCGCTTTCAGGGCTTGTTGAGCTATGCCCTCAGTAGAACCCTCATGTACTATTTGTGGTGTGACTTTGTGTGTGTGTGGGTGGGTGAACATTTGTGGTACCTTGTGGCTATAGTGGTTTGTTTTATTTATAAAGTGGGGCGAAATCCTTTTTCGGTAAACACAGACACCAAAATACAAACTACTAAAAGCAGGAAAACAAATGAAGATGTTGGCAGCTCCAGCAAGGGGAGGACTTTTTCATCCCTCCAGTCGTGCCACATTGATTCTCCACCCCTTCGAAGCTTCATAGATCTCATTTGCTACTTGCTCTAGCAGTTTTGCTCCCAGCTCCAGCGCCTTTTTTGATGCTCTTTTATCTGCAAAATTGATCAATCCATCATCCAATGGCTCATTAGTTTGATCAGAGGCATAGGATCAATAATTTTCTTATTATCAAAGATTATCACATTCCTGCATTTCCAAAGAGCCCAAAATAAGAAATCCCAACTAAAACTAGTTTCTTATCATATCTTTCCTAAACCTATCCATCCATCGCCCCAAGCATTCCCTAATTGATGAAGGAGTTTCCTTCAACCCAAAAGAGCATTTTATCAAGCTGCACATCAAAGATGCCGCTGAGCAAGTAAAGAATAAGTGATCTACCAACTCGTCTTTATCGCAGAAAACACAGTTTTTTCTCCTTTCCGTCCTCTTTTTAAGAGGGAGTCTCTAGTAAGTATACCTTTTGTATTAACCAACAATAGAAAAGCCTTAATCTTAGCTAGGACCTTAACCTTCCACAAATTTTTTTGTGGGAAGTTAATATTACCAACTACCAATCTTCTATATAAGGATTTGACAGAAAATTTTTGATCAGCCGTAAGGGTCCAGATTATATCACCCCCTCATTTCTCACATCTATTGTTGAGGCTGTTCCACAATCTCAAAGTATCCCCATATAGTTTTCTTCTAAAACTGAACCCCTGCCACCTTTCTGGATGGCTTCTGCCACTGATATGTTAATGATCAAAACATAGATCATATAGTCTAGGATATGCTTCCTTTAAAGTTTTATCATCTACCAATAAATCTTCCTAGAACCAAGTAGTTTTTCGATCCCCTATTATTTTTTAGCAAATCTGTAGAAGGTCTCATTGACATCAATTAGACTGGACCAAAATTGGTAGTCTTTAGGCTTTTTTGTGGCCCTAGAGAGACACCCATCCCTCCCATATTTTCTATGAATTATTTCTTGCCACATCCCCTTTTCTGTTTCCATTTTCCAAAACCATTTGGCTAGCAAGGAAATATTCATTAATTCCAAATTTAAGATCCCCAAACGCCCTATCTATTTAGGTAGACAAAG